>NC_142039.1:51016093-51167722 GCF_982192425.1 Myodes glareolus | reverse complement strand
GTTGAGTTATGTATTTTCATGTCACGACAGTGTGCTTCTAATGAACATGAGTGTCAAACTCAAAACTAATCTTATAGCATTATACTAAAACATCCATGGTATTTCTGAAACTGCATAGCTTTTAGTAATTTATATGCATGCTTACAATATTGTACTCTTTATTTGAGTATGAGATGATCCCCACCACCGCCATTGCTTTGTTTTGAACACTTGGTATGTGGTTGGTAGAGTTTCTGGGGAGGAGATAAAATCTCTAAGAGAGGTAGGATATAGAGGGAGGAAGTATGCCACTGGAGAACCCACTTTGTGATTCCTGATCCCTTCTTTCTTCTTAAAAAAAATTGTAGTTATGTGTATATGTGTGTGTGTGTGTGTGTGTGTGTGGGTATGTGCATGTGAGTGCAAGTGCTAGTGGAGGCCAGAAGGGGGCACTAGAGGCCCTGGAGTTGGCAATTGTGAGTTATCAGAAGTGCGTGCTGAAAATGAGCTAGGGCCCTCTTCAAGAGAAGAATACGTTCTTGGCTGCTGACCCATCTCTCCAGCCTCCTGTTCCTCTTCCCTTGTTTCCTTCCCATCACGAGGTGCTTCTGCTACCATGATCTTCCACCCAATCCATGGTCCAAGCAACCATGGATTGACTGAGCCTCTTGAAGCTATCAGCCAAAGCAAGTCTTTCTCCTCTTAACTGTTCTCTTGAGTCTTTTGTCACGGTGACAAAGGTGTCTAACATAGCCTTCTATCACCTGACACACATTACTCTATTAATCTATGAAATCATTTCATATTCAAAACATGACAAATACTAAAATATCCTAGGAAAGCATTCATCAGTTACTAATAGTTTGTAGGCATGCATGGCAGCGACTCCCATGGGTTTGCCATCTGTCTGATATTAAAACAGTTGCTGCTTGTTGCCCCTCTTTTCTTATCTATAAAATGGAGCCAACCACTGTATCTACCTCATAGGCTTATGATGAAGGTGAAATGAATTAGTATATGCAAAATCTTCAGAGCTGAGTCTCTCACATAGTAAGTGCTCAATAAATTTGACAATGTGTGTTTGTGAACAGGTAAGAGTCTCTTCCAGAGAAGTGAGTATGTGGCTAGCTCCTGCCTCTGATCCATCCTCTACCAATCTCATCACTGTAAGACATTGACCTTTTATTTTTTTTCAATTTATTACTTTATGTGTATGGGTGTTTTTCCTGAATGCATGTCTATGTAGCATATGTGTATGGCCCACAGAGGCCATAACCCCTGGAATTGGAATTACAGATGGTTGTGAGCTACCATGTGGGTGTTGTGAAACCAGATCCAGAACCTCTGGAAGAGCAGTCAGTGTTCTTGACCACTGAGCCATCTCTCTAACCTTAAGTCATTACGTATTTTAGTTTCAAATTTCTGTGTCCAGGTTCTTTGTTCCTTATCAAAGCTTCTGCCTAAGGGTGGAGATTTCAAACCAAGAAAATCTAACCTTGATCCTGGTGTACTCTCTAATTCATAATAGTCTTGAAATATCAATCTGGGTTTATGTTCAAGGAAACCTTCCCCTGGAGCACATAGTCCATGTGTGCCAAGAGTCAGCACTTACAGAACCTGCCCAGAGCACAGTGAGTGTTCAGCATGTCACAAGAGATCACTAGGGTGTGACCTGGGAGCAGGGTGTGTGGCTGAATCAAACCAGATGGTGTGCTTTCGTTCAGGACCGTGCACCACGTGGTCCAACCCTGCAGGGAGAAAACAGCGTGGGATTTATTTTGATTATACTTGGCTCTCACCTCCTCCAACTCCAGACATTCTCAGAATGGGGAAATGAGCCTCCAGTCCAGCAATACCGCTGATATGATTCAGGGCTCCTCAGGAGGAAAGAAACAGGAAGCAGAGGGCCGGCTGCTCTGTGGTGAGGTCATCCCTTTGGCATGCTGTCCTGATCTTGGAGAGAGACAACAAGAGACAGAAGCTATTTGGCTTCTTGGCTGACTCTCAAGTCTTTAACTCCGAGGGCCCGGAAAGGGTGAACCATCGGTACGGATCCACTGTTGCCAAGAACGCGAGAAGAAATGAAAGAAGGCACAACAACCCTTCATTTTAAATGCCAGTGGAAAAACGCTCAGGACAAATACCAAGACACACAATGTGCTTTTATTAAGGCAGCTTTTAAAAAGGAGTTTTGGAAAACAGCATTTGAATAAAGGTCGTCCTGACTGGAGGACATTTGAGAATTTAACTTTGAGGACACAAATCCTCCTAGGCTGTTTGGGCTTTGCCCTTGCCTTCAGGTATGAGGAGCTCCTGTACCTGGGCTGGCCTCAAGCTCCTGGTCCTTGGCTTTCATCTCTTAAGTTCTCGGGCTGCAGATGAGCACTGGCTTACCCAGTCTTTCAGACTGCTTCTTAGCGAGTGGGAGCAATGCCTGCTTGGATAGGGAAGAGGGTGGCAGAAGAAGGAGGCTGACTTTGAGGCTCTTCTCAACCACCCAGAGGCAGATATTTTTGTTTCGCTTCGTTTGCTTTCTGTTTGTTTTTATTTCTTTAGACAGTCTTGCTGTGTAACCCAAGTTAATTTGAACTTTGGATCTTCCTGCCTCAGTTTACCAAATGGTCGGATCACAAGCATGCACCACCACATCCAGCTTTGGTGGGGATGTTTTCTAGATGACAAGATACACTCACGTCTTACCCAAAGTCAGCCAGCAAAGGTCAGTGTCAGAATGGAAGGCCAGAGGCAAGGGGACTACACCGTGTAGCTACTGACATCACCCAATAGTATCAGCATTGCACATAAACAGGCCTACAGCAGGGACTGAGACAGTGCTTGTTAACTTCTGCCTGGCTCTAGCTGAAGGGTCCACATCAGACAGGAGCAGGCCAACCAGCGGCTGCTGGCTTTTATGAAGCCTGCTCTATTGGAACACAACCTTTGTGCTACAAGAGCAGAGTTGAGAACCTGAGATCTCAGAGTTCAGAGGTCAAAATGTGTTTGCTGTCTGTTTTTACAAAATAAATAAATTAAATAAATAAATAAATAAAAAATAAAAATAAAAAGTTGCCTGCTCCCTGGTTGAAAACCAGCAATGAGCCAGAGGAAGTCTTCAGTGTTGTCCCTCCCTTCCCATTCCCAGGGCTTTCAATGCATCCACGGAGCAGTCGGAGCAGTCGCCTTTCTGTCTCCTCTCTGCCCTGTGCAGAGGCCTGATAAGTGACGGTCTAGTTGAATAAGGCACGAGCCACATGAGCCACACCAGCCGCCATAGCCGCACGAAACGCACCAGCCGCCGGAGAGGCCCGAGCCGCAGCCTCTGTTCTCGGCTTCCCAACAGGTCTCACAGGCCCTCCAGCTCTGCACTGACCTGGGGCTAACTCTTCCCTCATCCACCACCAGCTCTGCTACAGTGCAAGGTGAAGCTAGCTCGTTACCACACGCCTTCTTAACCACAGTTCGGGTGCTTGATGTGTGCGATTTTAATTACCACCCGTTATGGTTTCTGGATTGCCAAGCCATTGAGTACATCGGCCTCACCCATTACTGTTACAGGTCACCCAGAACTGCAGCCCAACTGGGCAAGACCACACATGAGAGTTTCTGGGCAGCTTGGCCCCACTTCAAGCCAATAGACTTCTAACATTTATTCCACACTTATTAAGTGTGAAGAATCAGATTTTATTGTGGGAATTAGGTATGATTGTCTCATATAGCTTTTCCAGAACCTGTGACTAGGCTACCGCTAATCCAAACGGCGAGAACAGGACCACGACTATAATTTGAGCCGAATTTGAAACAAGCTTGACTTTTATAAGATGCACCCAAGAGCTGGCCAGTGACTGCCTCCTAAGTCAGGTTAAAGGGAGCAACCCCAAATCCGTCTCTTGGACTCCTTTTAAGGAGGAAAATCACAAGAGTCCTTTTACAGAAGGGAGACAAGGGGTCAATAAGTAAAAACAAAAAAATCTTAGAAAAAAAATCACATGGTCACCCACCATGTGATTAGAGAGGGGTAAGGGAGGATAAGGGTAGTCTCAAAATCAAATCAAGGTCATGGATTGGGGAAGGTCAGGTTCCAGGAAACAGAGCAGGTCAACTCTCACAGTAAATAAGAAAATTATTTTTAAAAATGCAGCCTAATGTCCCTGTCTTCAAAATGGAGTCAGACAGGTCCCTTAGTATAAATGAAAATCTATACACACAAAATATTTAAGTAACTAGTGCTTATTCGAAATAGATTTTAAAACTATTTTTTCTTGGCTTTTTCTGCCTCCAAAATATTTCCTTCTTTCCTTTAGCCCTCAGTATCTCTGGCATTTTCTTTCGCAATTCTTCAGACACAGCCACTTGGCTCTAAATGGGATACTTGAAAGTTTGTACAACAAAAGGAGCCATGCAGCCCTGAGGGCCTCATCTACTGTGCACCCACTGGCTATGTGGGTTCTGCATGGGATCCCAGTTCGGTGTGGGAGATTTCCATGTCCCTCTCCTGGGAAAGATAAGCATTTTCAGGGAGCCTTGCCTCCTTTCCCACCCGAGAGATCAAACTCAGGGGCATATGTGATGGGTTTGTATTTTATCATTTATCCAAAGAGTCACAGACACAATGTTGTATTAACAGACACAAGGATTATGATCAGTTCCAATAAACTTAAGCAGAGCTGTGAGCACTTGCCTAGACAAGGGGCCTGAGTGTCTGTACGTAGCTTAGTATCCTTACCTACTTCCCACATGTGGGTAACCTCAATACCGCCCTAGGGGATCAATGGCCTGGAAACAATAATGATCACAATGATGTCTACCATCACAGGGAAGGCTGTGCCAAACAAAGCGGGGTGCCTGTATCTTCTTCACTCACGGTTGCACTGTGGCTCCCAGGAACTTCTAGATCGCAATCTATTGGGATGCATGCAGTCAGCAGGTGCTCAGTCAACACTTGGGAGGGAATGAATTCCCTGAAAGCCGACTAAAGACTAGGTTGTCCCTCTGTCCCTTTATTAACTCCCATAACATCCTCTAGTGAAGTACTGCTCCATCTGTTCAGAGGGTGAGAAAATGACTCACTCAAATACAGAGAAAACTCAAGGTTCAGCCAGGACAGTTTGACCCAAAAACCTTGCCCTTTGGCCACAGAGCCATGGAATTGGGGCCATTAGGGAACCAACCGTGGCATTCTGAATGCTCACGTGCAACCATCAAAGTATTCACCAAATGTTAATTACCGTAAAGAACAGGCCCGAGGATGTTTACAGGGCTGTGGGAGATGTAATTTCCAACTATCGAGGAAGACCTGACAGCGGTCTCACTTAACGTGGTCATGACAATGAGGGGGGACTTTGTGTGACCATGTAGGGCAGGTGTCAGTCAGCAGAAGTGAGCACAGGGTGACACTACATATATTTGCCCATAGGAAATTCTATTCCTCTCAATCTGTATAGTAAGATGCTTGTTTTCACTGGCTAATGTCTCTGTGGGCAGAGAGTGGGCTTTACACAGCACATGGATGCAACAGCATTTCTGAATATGTTTGTGCTCTGTGCCTCAGAACACACGTGCATACAATGCCCCAGGACAGCAGTCAGTGCTGGTCAGCTCAATGCAGTGCAACTTAAATCAGATTTAGTGTCCTGATGCAGAATCCTAGGGTGGGCTGGGTGCTGGTAAAAGATGAAGTCTTTGATCCCTTGTCCAGAACATGGCAAACCAGGAGTCTGCTTACCAGAGTTCCTCTGGCAGTTCTTACACTGCCGAATGCTGAGAACCAAGGTCAGAGAGATGGCTGAGGACAGGACTGGTGCTCACTTTTCAGGTCTTCAGGACACTGGGAGTATGCCCTTGAAGGGGATATAGCCCCGGAGCCCTTTCTTCCTCTTTCTCATTTCTTGGCTATGATGTAAATGGCTTTGTTTCCCTGCATGCTACCTTCCGTGACCTGCTGCCTAAACCAAGACCCCAAACAATGGGCCAACCAACAGTAGGCTGCTAGCTGACATATAGACCTTTCTCTTTAAACTGGGCATCTCAGGTGTTTGCTGCAATGGTAGAAAACAGCTTAATTCGGTCTCTCACTCACATCGTCATTGCCACCCAGCAGACATCAGCTACGGTGTCCTCTCCTGCCCCGGCCCTCCACAAAATGAAAACAAAACCCCCAACACCCAGACTAGTGTCTGTAACTCCCTAGTGCTGAAATTGTTTATTTTTCTCCCACTGTGTACTTCATGAATGATAGAACAAAGTCCAGCCTTACAAGGATTATTTACAAAGATGTCTTTTTAAAATGAACAAATAAATAAATCTACTGCATCCCTAGATTTGTTGATCTGATGTGATTCCACACACCCTGCTACAGAATAAAAGAGGTTTAAAAAATATTTGTCTCAGATCTCCTGAGTAAATTGGGAGCACGGGGACCATGGGAAAGGGTTGAAGGGGAGGGGAGAAGCAGAGAGCGGAGCAGAGAAAAATGTATAGTCCAATAAAATCAATTTAAAAATTTGTCTCAAATGAGGTTCTTTCATTTCAAACAACAAAGCGTTTTCTGAGAAGTATATTAAATTCTGGAAGCATTTAGATTTTTACAGTTGGGTTCTTTAAAAATGAAGCCATTTGGTCCTGGCCTTACAGTAGGGGCAGAAGGCAGTGTTACTGATATTGAACCATTTTAGATGGTACAAGGGTCTCTCGAGTATTCCCAGAAGGGACATCTATCAATCTGGATTTTTATCTGGCAAACATGAATCCCAGTCACTGAAGCTCTTAACCTGCTCTGTGGCCATTTTTGTCTGATGTTCTGCACGTAAATAAGAGTTCCGTTTACTGATTCTCCTAGCCAGATTGTGTGCTTCCCACAGAGGTAGCTGGAAGGCTCTATTTATCTGTGAAGAGGTGGGGCAGAGAGAGAGGCTAAGTACTGTTCAGAGACCTGGAAGAGTGTTCACTCTACTATGCCTGGACCCCTGTGTTTCTCTGCTTCTCCTTGGATGGCATGCCTCGGTCATGGCAGCCTCTTCCTTCCCCTGCCGACTTCAAGATGGTTCCAATTGCTCTCAATGTTGTCAATATAGAACCTCAATCGGGGTCAAGAGCAGTCCATGGGGTTCAGAGCAGGAGTTACCAAGGAAACATGTTGTATTATCACAGGCTGCACCCTGGGGATGGCACCATGTCACCAGCATTGTACGATGTCCCACAGGTAGCTCTAACACGCAACCCTGCCGAGGCTGAGCAGGTTGGACCAGGCTTCAGACAGTCTCTCTTGGCTATCCCTACTCCGTGATGAGTTTGGACACTGAGCAGGGGCTTGCCTGGGCATCCATCAGAAGGGTGGACTCTCAGCTGGCCTAGGACACTCAGTCAGAATCTGTGTTGCAAGATTTGCTTCAGCATGACTATCACAGATTTTAGAGTTATGGCTGACAGGTGGCAAACCTGAGAATTGCACTTTTGTGGGAAATCAGAGCTCCAATCTTTTAGATCTCTGTCTTTGTTTACAGTCTGACCCTCTTTGGGAGAAACTGGGAAACTGGGGTAACAGTACAGGAGAAAACTCCCTCCAAGGCTGCCCCTAAGTCTACATACAGCATCCCCAGAGCCAGGAAAGGGTGAGGGAAAGTGAAATCACACGACAGTGCCACCTGTCCCCACATTCTGGATTAGATCACTGGGACAATACATCAGATCATTTTCTGTTCTCTCTCTCGAAATATATATATATATTCTTTCTTGCTGGCCTCAAACTTGAAAAATCTCTTGCCCCTGTCTCCAGATTGCTGATATACAGGCTTCTGTGTGCTGCCATATCCAGATTCTTAAATCTTAATGATGTATTGTCATGTAGCAAGGCATCCTGCAACATAATAGCAATATAGCTTAAAATCCTCCTTACTTTGTTCCAGATCCCATGATTCAGCAACTGACAGCGAACAGCTGGAAACCTTCTGATGTCCTTGCCTGGGGTCATCACTGCAGCTGCAGCCACGGTGAGTACAGAAGGCCTCGGTCCCACATCTGACAGTCAGCCATGGTGCTGGCCAGGGCGATTTAGTTCCCTATGAGGCCACAAAAGCTCGGGTTCTTGTGTGGTAGTACCAAGACTGTGTACCGTGAGACCTCTCACAGCCTTGCTCAGACACTAGAGTCACCTCTAGGAGTTCTAGTCGTGAAAGCAAGGGGCTACAGACACAGCCCATTAGTAGATCTCTTGTCTATCACTGGGTGGTGGTGGTAAATGCCATCTCTAGTTGGGAAAGGCTGCGAAGTGTCTGTGGTCTTTTCAAACTGTATGTTTCACCCGATGGCCTACATCATTTGCCCTTTTGCAAACATGTAATCATCCTGGGCCCTTGAGTTCTATGCCCAGGTGCAGAGCCCTTCATCCCACACACCTCAGGGGCAAACCTCTAGCTTACTTTCTGAGAGATCTTCCTTGCCCACAGGAGAGATCCATGGGGCTTAGGCTCTTTCCCAGTCTGCGGTGTGGGTGTGCTCATGGCATTGAGCATATGTATGCCTCTTTACAATGTGATCTGCCATGGACTTTATAGTCTAAGATGTTGCTGTTCTCACTGGGTCTCTTTGAAAGACAGAGTTGGCTCCACGTTCTGAAAACCACAGTATACATTTGATTTGAGATGGGCCAGCACCTCTGTGTTTAGTTGAGTTTTACTCATGACACTGTGTGTGTGTGTGTGTGTGTGTATTTGAAGACAGTGTTTCCCTGTGTAGTCTTGGCTGTCTTGGAACTAGCTCTGTAGACCAGGCTGGCCTTGAACACATAGAGATTCGCCGCTGGGATTAAGACCGTGTGCTACCATGCCCAGAGACTCTCTGACTCTTTAAGCTCTGAATCCTCTATGTTCTTACAACCCTGCTTCAATTCTGCTCACCTGTCATGTAGCAGCTTGTCATTTGCTGCTAAGGGCAGGACCTCAGTAGCCTACAAAGAGATGTTCTTAGCTACTTTGGTTGTTAAATGCTTTTTGTTGTTTCTAATTTATCTCAGGGGACATTTTTTCTAGTTTCTCTTCTACCACCTAACTTGTGTTATCCCCTCACCAACCTTAGAGCCTTGTGGCCTTCTGCCCTTCACAAGGGCCCTCTTTTCCATTCTTCCTACTGTTGTAAACAGGCTTCTCACTCCTCTAGACTAACTTCTCAAAGATGACATCATACATGTACAGATCTCTGTTATGTCATTTCCTTACTTCTGGAAATAATTTCTCTCTCGTATATTATTGCTACATAAGCCCAATTTTTATCCATAATGCCGCAATTTAGCATAGGCTGCCTAGTCTTTACACGGTGAAGATTTTATTTGGTCTGAGTTCAGTTAGGCAGACTATCTGAGTCACTCTGGTGGCTTCAGTCTTCCGCAGTGTGCATCCAGGCTGGCCAAAGCTGGTGTCACTCTGTGGCTGATAATCAGCTGTCAATCCATCCCAGGAGGACAGTTCAGGAGCACCAGTGGAAGTCATGAGGTCTTCCGAAGTCCTCCCTGGGCCCGCGCAGTATCCCTTCTGCCATATTCCACTGCTGAACTGTGTCAGAAGCTCTTGGGATGGAGAAAGACTTTTTGGTCATTTTTATTCCATCAGAATTAGAAAGTAAAATTACTTTCTAGTAAATATAATTTGGCACAGCAACAACAAAACCCCCCAAACTTTCAAGTCTGAGTCTACTAGAGTCAATAATATTAAGTACATGCTAAGAAATAAATACTGAGCTCCAGTGATTCAGGGAGTGGGGCCCCGAGAGAGAGGTGTTAGGGGGAGAGCAGGACACCTGAGCAGAAGGCTTAGTTCATGTAAAGTGAAAAACAACCTGCCAACTTCATATCAATAACAGCTTCTAATGTTTACACAGAGCCAACACCAAGTGCCTTTACACTTATATATATATATATATATATATATATATATATATATATATATCGTTCATCTAATTCTCACTCTGTGCTTTATATTGGTCCTTCATAGATAGCAAGCAAAGCAACTGCAAGGAGATGCTTAGAAGACCAGATTCCTAGCGCTTATAGCAACTGCGGGAAGATAGCCTGAGTGCATCACCAGATTAACCAGCAGAAGAACTTGGCTGGTGAAGATTCACAAGTAAAAGCCAAGGGCAGAGACTATGAGAAGAGTGAAGTGTTTGGTGCTCTGGTCCCATCCTAGGAAGATGAATAGGCCACCTTGAGGTGAGATAGCCATATTTTATAGCTAGGAGACCTACGAGCAGTATCCCTTGGGATCACAAGTGCGGCATGAACAAACGTCTACTTACTGCAGTTAGAGCGCCACCATTTCATCTGTGGACACAGTTTGCTTAGCATGCTACTTGTGTTCACATACTGTCTCCACAGCTGAATAGGACCTAGGAAGGGGCCAAAATTGGCAATAATCCTCCCATACATTGCAGAACACCCTCAAGAAACAAATAATACACAGTAGGGAGGAGCTTTCATCTCAACGCCAGGTTGACTTCTCTGTACCCTAGCATCAAAGTCTGTGGTGTCTTCAGAAGAGGCAAATTGCACCTAGTTCTAGTATATAAGCACCAGCAGTGACTCAGTGACTGTAGCCTACATTGTGTGTGGGGCCTCAGTGGCCTCCCCAGCCAACAGCCCATGCAGGCACGGAAACTTGTGCTCATTAGTTTTATGACTTTGGGGAATGTCTTTTTTCCACCCACTGTCTTCAGACTCATTAACTATCCTTTTAATGTCCACAGACATAGGCTATTGTAGGATATCTTTCAATCATTTTGTTGGATATCATCTACACCTTACCCAGACATAGAACTCCTGAGACTTCAGAGCTGTGCCTGGCTCCTGTGCCCTGCATGGGCTGATTTCCCATCCTTGATTGTTCAAGGGTGCTTGCACATCTTTCAGATGCTTTTCTAAACCTCAACACTCTGAAGCTAGCATGATATCTTCTCTGCAATGCTACCTTTTTACAAAGACCATTTCTGAAGGCCGACTACCAACCATTCCAAGCAAGTGCCAATGATCTTAAGATTTATAGGTTCTATAAGTTTAACTAAGGAAACACTTAAGAGAGTCAGCGAGGTCTAATACAGCATGAAAAGGTCCTACTTGTTATACCAATCGTCTCTGCAATCGAGCACTGTCAGATACAGCAGAATGGACAGGAGGCATTGCCTTATTTAGCTCTGTACTTCACACTCATTCTCTGTGAGCCATCCTGCTTCCTCATCCCGGAAAGCTGCTGCAGGGCTATTACAGGTCTCTCCACCCAAGAAGGCCTAAGCTTGGCTGGGTGTTCCCGGGCCTGAGGACAATCACGAGTTAGGTGGTGCTTGTCTGGCGGGCCTGTCACTGACAGGCTCTAGGCCAGTAGGACAGCTGCTGGCTGACTTCACATTGGCCACACCTGGCTGCTGAAATGGCCCACGGCTTGATGAAAAATCTCCACTTCCATGGGAGAACTGTATATAACAGACTCCCAAGGAGGATATTTGCCCACTCCTAGGACAGACTAAATCCTTGTCATGGTTACTGCGCTGTCTCCATATCTGTATCTAGCTATGGATGCGCATCGACCCTGGTGCTCCTGTAGGTTTCCAGGAACCATGCCGTATCTACTTAGCCCAGTATCTAGTTAATCTTGTACTCTGCCCATTAGTAAAATATCAGTAAGTCCACAGTTCAACCTGGGACTTTCAGTCACCCGTATGGTCTTCATCAGCTGGTAACTTGGCCACCCCATCAGCAGTGAGGCGGTTCCCACTGCCGAGGTCTCCTTTGTCCCCAACAGTGGGCACAGCTGGGCTCCTCTGCACCACCTTTCTAAACTTCCCTTCAGACTTTTCACCTTCCCAGAAGCTCACATGCCCAGCATTTGGATTTCTTCCCTGGAGTCGTAGGTTTGCTACGCTCGCTTTTGGGCGACCCGGACAAGCTCTGTCTTCTGCATTTGCCCGTTCTGATCGCCTCTCGATTGGTACAGCGCCTTGTGAACCTGACAAACTGCTAGTCTCTATCCCTCACCTCTTCCAAAGCCTCTCCCTTGTAAAATCATGACTTCGAGGGGAGGGAGGCTTGGCAAAGCCGTGGCGTCCTCATGCGTGTCTTGGGGGTCTCTGTTGAGACCACTTCTCTTAACTCTTGGCGAACACAGTCCCATCTCTCTCCTCACATTCTACCTCATTTCCTTGATCTTCAGGCTTCGATTATTCCCAACAGTTTGGATCCCAGGGGGTCCATTTAGCACCCACCTAATCTGAATTGCCTTTTCTTTATGCTCCACCCCAGCCATAAGAAACAGCAATCCAGTGGTACCACCATTTCATCCTCTCGTTTACTGAATTTCCATACCCAATTGGAGGCGACTGTGGGGGATGCCGTTCACATGTCTCATGGTTTTCCTGTACTCCCTCTCCAATGCAGATGAGCTCTTTCTGGGCAGATAGCTGAGGCTGTCTCATGGAATCACCCAGAGTAGGACCAGTGCAACTTCTGCACTTGCTTCCTTACACCCTGTTGCATATATGTTACTTTCAAGGATTACAGTATAACCTCTTGGTGGAGGAGGCCACTTGTTTTTTCCCAGCTGCCCCGCTAGCTTAGATTCAAAATAACCACACAGAAGCTATTAATTAAACACTGTTTGGCCCCTTAGCTCTAACCTCTTATTTGCTAACTCTTTCATATTAATTTAACCCATCTCTATTAATCTGTGTATCACCATGTGGCTGTGGCTTACTGGCTAAAGTTCTGGCATCTGTCTCCTGCTGGTGGCTACATGGCGTCTCCCTGACTTTGCCTTCCTCCTCCCATGCTATAGGCCAAGCCAGTTTTTTATTCCTTAACCAATAAAAGCCACACATAGACAGAAAGACCTCCCACACCAACCTCTGGTCTGTTAGCTGGTCTTAAGGCAACCCTCTTCTTCCAGGATGGACCACATTCATATCCCCATAAAGGATATTATATAATCCTTAATAAAGGATTATAAAGGGGAAAACAGTCCCATCTGAATTTCTCCCACAAACTTTTCACCCTAACTTTTTCCACTGGACATAAACTTAGTCTTAGTTACATGTCTTGTCACCTAATGCAGGCTCAACACAACAACAAGGAGGTATGCCTTTCTGTACCATATGGAGAAAGATGGCCATATTACCTGGGAGATGTTATTCACTCAGATGGCTTATCTTCAGTTACATGGCTTATGACCCCTAGCAGGGGCAAAGCAACCATTCTAAAACTCTTCCCTCAGCCTGTTGTCTCTCTGTTCAGGAACCAAAGTGTAATTTCCTGGAATGGTATGAACAAAAATATCGTCACCCCAAATAAGACACCAAGAACAGGCCAAATAAAATTTCCCATCAATGTCTAATTTGGCGAACTGATGAGCTTATTGGAATGACTTTTAGGAGAATGGACAACTTACTGGTACCTCCACAACTGTAGAATTCTCTCCCCTTCATCAGTTTCTTGTATATCTTCAGAGAGGGGTGGGTGGGCCTGAATTGATGGCTCATAATCCTTCTTTCCCTTTCATAGGAGAATGCTAGTAGGTCAATAACGTGAGGGTCTCGACTATATAATCACAACAGTGCTGAATTCAAGACAGTCATGTCATACCTGGCAGAGTTCTATGACAACAGGTTTAGCTGTGGTCGGCTCAGTTCTTGGCAGGAAGCAAGCAGTAAGCACAGAGAGATGGTGAAGAAGGCTCCATGGTGTCAGTGATGGGACTGTGGCTGGCCATGCATGATAGAATGGACTTATGGGAAGGTCCTAGTAGGAGAAGTATAGCAGAGGGAGGAGAGGGGGCCAGGGAGTTAGACCAAGGAGTGGCGTTGGTGATGAAGTGGTGGAGGTAGTTTCACGTCGAAAATCATAGACAGATAGGAAAGAACTTATCAGTTGATAAATCTATCATGAGTGGATTTTTGTCTCATCCCCCCACATCTGGTAGTTAATACATTGCTACGTATCAAATGAAATGACTTAAAATAATAATATTCCATTTATTATCTCTTGCTGTCTTATGGGGCTAGCTGGGCTCAGCAAGGTGGATCTTCCACATGAGGTGCTATGATTGCAGACATATGGAAGATACCCCAGGCCTAGGTGTCCATAGTTGCCCATTCACGTTGCCTCAGTGGCACTGGCTGCTGATTGAGAGTTCCACTGGGCGATAGCCGGGCTTAGCTCTGCTTCTTGTGGCCTCTGCATAGCTAGTGTGTCCTGTTCCAACCAACTTTGCAAAAGCAGAAACTGAAGATTAATAGAGATCCAATCTCAGGAGTTATATAGCATTACTTCTGCCTCGTTCTGTTGATCAAAGTGAAGGTTGGGACTGCCCAGATTCAAGGAAAGAGAACTTTTGATGAGGAGAAAGGAAACTAATTTGCAGGCCTCTCTACTTTACCATAATGACAATCTCCATAACCAATTAACCCAGTAAGATCCGTATTCATTCTTGTGTTATACATCTAACTCAGCACCCACCAGATAACCAAACACCCTCTATGTACTTGGCATTAGGCTGGCAAACAGGAGCTTAAATTCTAGGGGGGTCAAATGATTATACTAATTTATGCAAGATTGCATCTGGGAAACAATATCTCCTAAGAATTAAAACAAACAATGCTGACCTAAACTGTCCTGGACCGGAGGAAAGTGGATGTTCGGAGGTCATTCCACTGAGAAAATGGCATTTGAACTGCAGTATCTTCTGCATTGGACCAGGGAAGGGATAAGCTCAGAAGGGTTTGGCTACTTGCTCAGAATCACACAAACTTGCATTGAGTCCAGGTGTGTGTCTCCCTTATCTCAGGAGGTCATGGAGCAGTGGCGAGGAGACAGCTGTGTGGAGGAAAATCAGAGGGCTGGGAAAGCTTCTTGAGTTGGCGAGCACTGTTTATTCTGGGAGGAACACAAAGTCAGTGAAAAATGATTCTTTTGTTCTAAAGACTCATTTTTTTTAAGCTGGGTGTGGTGGGACATGTCTGGAATCCCCAGCGCTTAGGAGGCTGAAGCAGGAGGTGTAGAATGGTGAGGCCAGCCTGGGCTACATAGCAAACCCCGTGTCATAGAAGTTACATTTCTAATTAAGTAGGCAATTTGTGGATATATCACAAAATTTTTAGATGTTGTTGATGCTGCCAAAACCGCCTTGTTGTATGAGCTCTGCCTGCTCTTTTCTTTTAGTCTCACAAACCCTCGCACATCCCCCATTTATCGTGTGCTAGGGATATGGCCTAAGGCTGGGTAGTTAAGTAACTTGGCTGTTGGGCAAATATCACAGTGCATACTTACAAAAATCAGGCTACCTATGATGTCACCAGATGATAGACTCATGGGACCACCAGTGTGTGCTATGGTCACTGTATACAGCACATGTCTGCATACACGATGGTATACACACATACACACTCATACTATACACACACACACACACACACACACACACACACATATATATATATATATATAGTATTCTTGACTGGATTTAGAATCACCTAGGAGACACACCTCTGGATATGATTTGGAGGCTGTGTTCTGAGAGGCCTAAGTGAAGGGGGCACCTACCTTAAATGTGGTGGAACTTTCTCATGAGTTAGGGGCCTGGGTTGAATTTTTTTTAAAAAAGACAGATTGAGAAAGCCATCTGAGCATCAGTTCTCTCTCTGCGTCCTGCCAGGATTCAGTGTGACCAGCTGCTGTGCCCTCCTGCCGCCTCAGCTAGAGTGGCGCTCGCCATCTCAGTCTTTGCCACCATGATGGGCTGAGTCCTCAGATTGCAAGTCAAAATCACCCTTCCTTCCTTCCTTAAGTTGTTTTGTTGGGTGTTTTGTGACAGCAATGAGAAAAGTAAGCAATGCATACATACACACATACTTAGATACATGTGTACATACTTACAGGCATATGTGCACACATGCTTTTATACATACATACATGCATACATGTGCATACTTACATACATACATACTTACTTACATAAACACATTTCTTGATAAGTTCTTAGTGTCTAAGTGTCTATATCATTCTGTGAGAATTCTAAATTGGTGAATTTGCTTCAAAGAATAACTTTCCAGGTTTGAAAAGACAATTCCGTAGCACTAAGAACCAACATTTGGAGACAATACAGTAAAAGGCCCTGTGCCAATAGTCTGGGGCTGCAGTCACTTAGAATAGACACTCAGGTTTACCTTTGCCTTTGAGAGATTACTCAAGCTCCATCTCTGCCTCAGTAGGAATTTTACTCCAGGGGACAGGAGTGGGGGCGGGAGAGTGGGGAATGGGATATGGAGCTCATGTGATTAGGGACTTCTTCATCCCTTAACTGAATGAAGACCAGCAGGTCCCATTTCACCCTGGAGCTTGGCAGAAATGCCATCTCAGACCCTGGGACCTTCTGACTCACAACCTCCACTGTGACAAGCCCAGGGGATGCAGTGTAGCAAGCTGCAGTGTTTGAAGACAGCATCACGATGATTTCTGACACTTCTGGAAGGGGTTTCCTGTTCTTCTAAACCCCAGGTTCAGCTGCTGAGCTCAAATGGCCTGAAGCTGTTTCTGGGACGGTGACAAGGGTTCTCCACAGCCACAGCTGCTTCTGCTGAGTCATCAGAGGAAGCGAGCCGAGGGAGGGAGGAGCCTGCAGAAGACCGTGACGTCAGCAAGTGGGAGGAGTCAAATGACTATCCGTGCTCTCTCTCTTTCTCTATATGTGTATTTGCTTGAAGGAGTTTGTCTTTACCATGTGTGTGCAGAAGTCCAAGGAAGAACGGGGTGTCAGAGCCCCTGGAACTGGAGAAACAGCGCTTGTACACCCATGCAGGGAACTGAACCCCAGGCCTCTACCAGAGCAGTAACGGCTCTTAACCACTTAGCCCCCAGCGAGGTGGATGCCACTATAAAACTAATTGCATTTATTCAATAGGACCAGGTGGTTTTTGTCGTTGTGTTTTGTTGGGCTCCCCTCTCCCCCATTCTTCTACACCTGGTATCTGGAAATCACTAAATGTTAGGGAGAATCTGGGTCTCATCCCAGTGGGCCTTGCAGTAAATAGCATTACCTCTGGGAGAGGTATGAGGTACAGAGGATCTAGGTTGGATTCAGCAGTTCCTGGGTGTGAGACCTGCCAACCTTAGTGTGAACTTTGTTAAGTCCTGGGATCCCTGGCTATTTCAGCATTTGTCAGATGCTTCAACCATCCACAGGTCTCTGTTCCCATGCACTGTGGATACTGAGTGGAACAGACTCTTCCATTTATCTATTATAACCTAATTCTTTTTTTTTCCCAATAACACAGTCACGTGGTAGAGATTTTTATCAGCTCCTTACAAGTCCTTCTATCTAAGTCTAAGAAACTAGAACTGTGTATTCTTACTAGTCACCTTTCTATATGCATTGTTTCTATTTTCTCTTGATAGAATGATGTCTACAGTCATCCTGTGGCATCTATGGAAACATAGTTCTATGAACCCCCAGATACAAATCCACAGATGCTCCAGCCCCCTGTGTAAAATGGTGTAATATCTATATCTAACCTACGCGTATCCTTTCATGTACACTAATCGTGACTAGATCTTTTATAAAGCCATGTAAATGCTATATGAATAATTTTCTGCTGTATAGTTCATACAGATTTGCTCGTTGCAGGCTTCGGTATATTTCCCATCTGTCATTAGTTAAATCCACAGATGTAGAAATTGTCCACACAGAGGATGGACTGTCTTTCTCTCTGCAGTGACCTGGAGAAGCACATTCCACTTGATGATGGCTTGTTCTCCATAGCTACATCCTCTCGGGAGCCTCGGGAGCCCCTGGGAGCTCAGACCAGGAGAATCATCTGCTGCCCACTCTGATCCACAAGTGTCCCCAGGACCCAAGGACATGTCTGGAGGAAGCACCTTCACAAATTGTGTGTGTATACATGTGCCTTAATGCACGCCCAGTTCAGCACCACGCTGTCCAACCTGCCCCTCCTATCCCCGGGGCAGCTCTTCCTGCCAGAGCTGGCCATTACCATAACCAGCCTCGAGGTGAGTCAGCTGTTCATGCCATTCTTCCTCCGGAGCTCTGTTTTGATTTTGTAGCCATAACACACAAATGACGCATTCTCCAAACCCTTAAAATTTATCTGTGGCACTGTGCTGGGTCCCTGCTCATTGGCAAACCCTTTTGACTCACAGTTATCTCAGCTTGAAAGGTACCAAAGAGAGTCTGAGTACTCCTTGTCATAAACATCAGTTCCCAAGGACATGAAATGATGGCCCATTTGATAATGATTTTGAATAAAATGGCCGTGCTCTTTCATTTGTTTGTTTTAAGGCAGGGTCTTGCCGTGCGGCCGAGGATGACCCAGAACTTGCAGTCTTCCTGCCTGAGGCTCCCAAGTACTGGCATTACAGGTGGGATTACTCTTCTGTACCAGGCTACCGATCATGCTTTCTAACACAGGACGATGACATCACTGTGATCTGACCTGCAGTAGCTGTGTATCTACTCATTCACGAACAGTGAGTGACCTCACCATTTCTGTCATTCTTACTCAGGACTTCAAGGTCCCACTTGCGAAGACATTTTCAGTTTTCCTCCATCCACACCCTTCGGGCATCCTGCCATCGGCTTTGCTCTTGGAACATTCACTTCCTATTACTAATAACTCCCTAGGAAGTGCTGCTGGCTCTGGCTTTATTGTTATGTAAAAAAAAAAAACTGAGTAATTCTTACTTCACCATTTGGCACACTCCAGGGAGCTTCTTTTCGGTAGCTTCCTCCACTAAGAAAGACGCGCCTTCCAAAAGCTCTGTCTAGGAAGAAAGAGATCCAAGAACTTTCTTTGGGACTGCGTCAGGTCATTGAGGTGGGAGAGACAGGGAGGATGTGAGGGAGGAGGTAATGGCTGGGTGACAGGATTGGAAGGGTGGAAGAAAAGCTTTCCTGCTAATGTTTCATGGAGCCCCGGTTGCCATCAGTAAAGTATGAGGCAGATGAATTGACTTTGGGTTAAAGTTTAAGAAGCACTTTTTGGCAATTAGCAAAGTTATTTTTTTCCCTGCAGAAATGCTATAAGTGGAAGTTTACGTTTTCAGATAAACACACAAAGTGTATCTAATCTGTTTTTTTCCTATGTAATCACTAGCTGTGTCAAGTGGGGCTTTGGTTGGAATCTGTCTCTGTTTCTTCAACTGACAATGGTAGTGGAGAGGTGGGTGTTTTAAGGGATTATTAAAAGATGGAATTGGAATTTGCTCACCTGTAGTGAGGGTCTCTGTGACCATCATATATAACAGGTCATAAGAAAGAAAAAAAAACCACATGATAAGAACAAAAGCCAGAGATCAAGGAAGGGCCAATTTGATGCTTCATAAAGACCCATTCTTAAGAGAATTAACAGGGTTCCCATAAGGGCTGCATTATGTGGGTGGTAACCTCAGTAATATCTAACTACCTTGCTCTAAGCAACTCCTAAGAAACTCTGTAGTGTTCTATCTCATTCCGGAATTGCCACCTTGAGGACATAAGAATCTTCAGGCACAAATCCCGTCCAAACCACAGCACACAGATTTATATATTTTATATAAACACAAAAGTGATGGACACGTAATTGGGGTTACAGGTACCTTTGCTATCATTTGTTGAGAAACTATAAGACTCTTCAGTCACTTTGTCTCTAGGTCCCTGATGAAGGTTAGCAAAGGCAAGGGATGGAATTCTTGGGCAAGCATGTCCCGAGGCAAATGAAGAGGAACTGAGATTGTAGAGCTACTACTGCCTGGACCATTTGCCAGTTAAGGTAGAAGTGAACTCCCAGGGAGAGTGACTGTCTGGATCAGATACTGTAGAACAAGAGGTTCCATGAGGGACCTTTCCTAGGTGTGACTTACAGGGCAAGCGGGCCATCTGAAGGGTCAGGAGGGTCAAGGCTATTGTCCAGCAATTCACCATCACTACTTTAAAGAACCGCAATGTTCACAGCCATCCCCAGTATGGTCTTTATCTATGCTGGCTTAGATTCTGCTGCCTTAAGGTTCATCCAGCACCAGCTAAGAGCTACGGCGAACAAAGTGAAAGGCCTCCCTCTGGGGCACCCACGTCTTCACTGGGACCCTCAGCTTCTCCTTCAAACCTGGAATTAAAGAGCAGACAAATGAATTAAGGCGCAGGCCGGAGAAGAGAAGGCAGTCTTCCCAGGAGACAGCAGGTCTGGAAGGACCCATAACTGGACAAGAGTTGGCAGAGTTCATGGCCAGGAACATGAACTTCAGCTCTAACACTCAGTTGCAGGACCCACAGACTTTCTTGTTTGAACCCCAGGTCCTGACCTCAAAAATTGTATTTCTTGCTTAGCTTGGTATCTTTTTTTGGACACAACCTGAGCCATCATCTTAAACTGCACAGACTCCTACTCCTTTTCCTTTCCTTCCTCCTCTTCCTCTATCACAACCTTAGCAGAGGGACAAGTGTCCTGCTAAGCAATATTCCCTAGATATTTTAAATTTGTATTGTCCTCACTATGACCTTGGAAGTTATACATTGTGTAATTATTTATATAGGTTCACATGTGATCTGAAAATCTGGGTACTCTAAAGAACACGACACATACATTCATACACACGCACAGACCACACACACACACCCACACGCACACACCACTCTGTAATCTGCATACAATAACTCAAAATAAACATCATTTCACAACACTTCAGAGGAAATGGAGTAATTTTAAAGATTTTTTTTATTAATAGTAAAGACTGAGCCCTCTGAGGTCAGGATTTTCCTCAAAACTCCTTGACACACTACTTGACTCAGCATGCCAGCATTTATTAAGCATCTTTGTGCAGGCTCTGAGTTGGAGACCATGTGATGAAAGATCAGAGGCAGACGCAACTTCATGGAGTGCATCTCTATAGTTAGACAACGTGCACCTTTCCTCCCTCCCTCCCTCTTTCTCCTAATCTTCTTCCAGAAAATGTTTGCTGCCAATATTAATCATTAAATTGTTGATTAATAGTCACAATTTAAAATTCATGTGCCTCATTTCCTATCACATGTAGCTCTCATCCCTTCCTCAAAGCAAAATCACCTTACAGTTGAACATCAATTATTATCATGTAACGGATCCAATGTATAACTTAAGGCAATGCCAGAAAGAAGCTAAATGGGAGGTCAGTTATGGATTGAATCACACACACACTCACTCTAAAGAGCTTAAAAATATCTGTATGAGATATTTGGTTTACCTCAGGGTTTCTCAACCTTAGTACTACTGACATGTTAAGGTACCCACTTCTGTGTGAAACTATCCTACCACGTTTTGAATGACAATGGTCCCCATAGGTTCACATATTTGAATGTTTGATTCCTAGTTGGTTCAGGAAGGATTCGATGGTATGACACTGGGAATGGGCTTTGAGGTTCAAAAGCCAATACCAGGCCCAACTCTCTTATCTCCCTGTGTCCCTCTTTCTCCCCACCTCTCTCTCCCTATCCCCTTACTCTTTCTCCCTTCCTTCCCCCCCTCCATCTCCTTCTCCTTTGCTGTAGAAGAATCTTTTTGTACACTGTGAAGATGTGTCATTGGATTGGTTTATAAAAAGCTCATCAGCCAATAGCTAGGCAGAATTTTTTAGGCAGAGAGAACATGATGAAGAAGGTGGAGTTGCCAGTCAGATAGAGAGGAAGCAGCATGGGGAGTAAAGAGTAAAGGTAACCGAGTCACATAAAAGAATGTAGATTAAAAGATATGGGTTAATTTAATTTATAAGAACTAGTTAGGAACGAGCCTAAGCTATCGGTCAAGCTTTCATAATTAGTAAGTCTCCATGTTGTGATTTGGGAGTTGGTAGAAGGGACAGAACAATCTGCCTGTAGTACGATTCTAATTGTTCTTAATAAAAATCCAGAGTCAGATATTAGGGGGTGAGAATTGAGAGATCAGAGAAGCAGAGTGGCCAGCCACTCAAGAGGTCTTTTACTTATACTGATGCTCAGACTAAAGGGGCTATCCTGTCCTCAGACTGTGTCCTCTGCATCCTCAGACTGCATCTCCAGACTGCATCTGAGCTCCTGTCTCCTCCCGCCTTACATTCCTCTCTCCACCCAGCCATATCACTTCCCATCTCCACCTCCCTGGTGCTGAGATTAAAGGTGTGGCCCACCATAACCTGGCGGTGTTTCTCTTTGAGACTGAATCAATCTAGTGTAGCTTAGGGTAGCCTTGAACTCATGGAGATCCGTCTGTCTCTGTCTCCTGAGTCCTGGGATTAAAGGTGTGTGTCACCATTACCTGGCCTCTAGCAGCTTAGCTCTCCCCTCTGATCTTCAGGCAAGCTTTATTTGTTAAAACACAAACAAAATATGATCGTATCCACCTACAAATGGCATCTGAGATGGGAGCATGTATTTCCATATAAAACCTGAGAAAACTTTTAAAAAGTGTCCAAACACACAAAAAACAGTCAAATGTGGCTTACGAGTCCTACAATCTCTCGTGTCGCTAAGGTTACAGAGACATGTCTCTTGGCCACTGCTGCGAGCTTGGGCTGCCAGCACACCATGAGCTAAGTAAGCTGCTCAGTGGTTTAAGATTTTGCTCATGCGGACGGAGAAGGCTACAGATACACTCACTGTAAAGCAGGTTCAGATGGAAAAACCTCTAAACAGATGGCAGTGTGTTTACCGATGTGCACAGGCTTAAGAAAGACAAGAAAATGAGAATAGGCAGTCATAGAAAATGCAAATCATTTATAAATAATAAAAAGGAATGAGTCATGTAGAGACGGGAAATACACAGGGAATTGGGAGCACGGTGTTGTATTGACTTTAAATTTTTTGATTGCTGATGAGCAAACAATAGTTGCTGAGAGACATTAAATTGTAAAAACTACTAAATTAAATCAACCTATATATATATTTTAAAATGTCTTAACTTGAAAGTCAAAAAAAATATGTTACTTTAAGGAAGAGGTTATGCTTTTGTTTCCACAGAAAACGAAAGGATGAAGATTCATTCAAGGTTGGTAGAGATCAGATTTGATTGGGAAGACACCAGGAAAATTCAGGCTGCAGACATAAAGAAATAAACCCAGAATAATTACAAGACAGGTGACATATATTTTACTTGCTCAAACATAAAACAGACAAAAAAAATCATCTTTAACTGGCTTGCGCACACTGCAGTTCCATATTTGTGTAAATGAAGATATATATATATATATACATATATATATATACACACATACATACATATGTTATCTTTCAAACTTTGTGTGTTTTCAGAACAAGGGGACCAGACACCAGTGAAGATGGGTGGTCCAGGTGATCCAGTCTCTCAGAGTGCCTCTGCAGCAGTTTCCTCAGAGTTCTGCATCCAGAACAGCTTCCAGAGATGGTCCAGCCTCACAGGCTATTCCAGGCAGGACTTCAGATAAGCCTTCCATTGTCCCATCACACTAAAACTGGACAACAGCTAGCTCCCCTAGGACTTGACCATTATCTTAATTTTCTCAGAGTCCCTCAAAGATTCCAGCAGCCCCAGACAACAGGAAGCAGTCTAGAGAACACTACGCCCACATTCCCAAGAGACGGGGTGGGTGGTTTTTAGTCATTCAGTTGGTTATAGATGTTTGTCGTTGTTTAGTGGAGTTGGTTACAAATTGTTATTGGTCATGGTCAGAAGGGGGAAAAATGCTGAACAAAGGAGATTAGATTCAGGGATCTCTTTCTGAAGGGAGAAAGGGGGATATAGTATAGAAATGGTGGAATAAAAGGGTGGATTGTTGAGTCTACTTTGAGCATCTGCTAGTCTCGAATATTTTACATTGGTAGGGATTTTGGTATGTTGATACAAACTTAGGTGATTTTCATTATACTGAATCTATGTTTCCACTCCTGTTTGGGGTGTTGTGCTTATACAGCTCATTTAAACATGTAATGTATAATTTAAAAATGAAGGTTAATAGTCATTTTAAATAATCATACTTGCAGTTGTATTAGGTATGTTTTGAAAGTTAAACAGAAATATTTTAGATAGATAGGTGATCTTCAAAAACCTACAGTCCACAACCCCAGAGAAGCTAGAACCCTCTTTCAGAAACAGATGGAAGCAGATGCAGAGATCCACAACTAACCCCTGAGCTGAGCTCCAGGCAAAGAGAGGGACAAGTGATAATATGAACAAAGGGGTCAAGACCACAATGGAGAAACTCACAGGATCAGCTGACCCAAACTAGTGGGAGCTCACTGACTCCAGACTGACAGCTGGAGAACCTGCATAGGACCAAACCAGGCCCCCCAAATATAGGTGACAATGGTGTGGCTTGTCACCTATGTATGGGGCCACTAGCAGTGGTACCAGGATCTAACTCTAAAGCAAAAACTGACTTTGTGGAGCCCATTCTTTGGAGAGAGATACTTTGCTCAGCCTAGGCATCGAGGGAGCATTTTGGTCCTGCCTCATTGAGGTGATGAGACAGACTTAGTTGACTTCCCACTGGAGGCCTTAACCTCTCTGAGGAGCGGATGGGTGGTGTGGAGGGAGGGAGCAGGGAGAGGGAGGAGAGGAGGGAGGGAGAACTGAGATTGGTATGCAAAAATAAATTATTAATTAATTTTTAAAAAGATAAGGTCCCTAAAAGATTAGGAAAATACCTTAGTCTGCAGTGGGCAACAGAGTAAAGTTATGCTCTTTCCCCTGTTTCACTTGACCTGCCCATACTCACAGCAACACTCATAAAATAGATATAGGCATTAAATACAATATTATAAATAGATTAAATAAGAATATACATACACAGCCTAGCAGTGGACGCACACGCCTTTAATCCTAGCACTCAGGAGGCAGAAGCAGGAGGATCTTTGTGAGTTCGAGGCCAGCCTGGTCTACAAGGGTTAGTTCCAGGACAGGCTCCAAAGCTACAGAGAAACCCTGTCTTGAAAATAAAAAAAAGGAATATACATACACATATATAAGTTAGGATCTGCATGTGAAAGAACCACATGTGAGGTATTGTCTTCTTCAGACTGCCCTATGAGCATGTCTGTGACACATTTTCTTAATTGCTAATGGATATAGCAGGTCCCAACCACCAGTGAGTGGTGCCGTCCTTGAGTGGGAGGGCCCAGCAGGAAGCAAGCCAGTAAGCAGGGTTCCTCCATAATCTCCACTTCATTTCTGTCCTGAGTTCCTGCCTTGGCTCCCTCCAAGACTGACTAACGTGGAAGCCAATAAAGCTTTTCCCACCCTAAGTTGCTTTCAATCAGTATTTTATCAGAGCAGCAGGAAAGCAAGTGAGGACACTGTGTTTGCCTCAGCCATGATGTCAGGAATAAACTGGTGCCAATGAAACTGTCAATACCTCATTATTGTTAAGACAGTGACATATCCATCTGTGTTTAGGACACAATGTGCTCAGGACATCCGTGGTGCCTTACTCCAAATGGAAAGGGCAAAAGATGTTAGAAAATATACTACCTAACAAGATAATAATGTGTTCCTATCTATTCATATAGCCACCCTCTACCCGAGGTGGGGGGAGAACCTTAGTCATCAGAGAAAGGTACATTAAAACTACATTGAGATATCATTTTGACACAGCTGTCAAATGTTGGTGAGGGTTTGGGAAAAAGGTAATTTGTGTGCACTGCTTGATAGGGATATAATTCAGTCCAGCCACTGTATAAACCAGCGTGGAGGGTTCTCAGAAGGCTTAAAATAGAATTAACATATGACCCAGCCTTACCGCTGTTGTGTCCCTGAAGGATTCTGAGTCAATGTAGCCCAGAGACACTTTCACATCCGTGTTTACTGTAGAGCTGATCACAATTGCCAAGTTACACAAACAGCCGAGTTGCCTTGATGGGTGAAGAAAATGTGATCTATAAAACAGTGAGGTTTTATTAAGCTGCAAAGAGGAATCAAATACTTTTGTTAACTAGAAAACAGATGCAACCTGAGATTAACATTAAACAAAATGCACCAGAGTTAGACAAGTGTTGAGAGTTTTCTGTCTTTTTGTGGCACCTAGATTATATACAGCACATAGAACAATGTTTACATACATGACAAGAAAGCAGAAGTAAGATGTCTGGGAAAGGAAAGGACTAACAGAAGGGGGAGAGAGTAAGGGGAGGGGGTGGAGGAAAAATATGACATGCTTGAAAGAAAAAGTCTTTATAAAACCCATCACTATGCATAATACACAAAACATATACCACTTTTTATATTAAATCTTGATGAAGACAAAAACAGTCAATTCCAGCTAGAAATCTGAGATCTCTCTCTTAAAAGCTAACTGCATTAATTTGTGAACAACACAAATGCACACACACATACACACACTTGCTTGTTTAGCTTCTGCATTCCTATTCATTTGTAAACAGCTTACACACACACACACACAGAGTCACGCTTGCTTGTTTAGCTTTTGTATTCCAATTGATTTGCAAACAACACACACACACTGACTTGTTTAGCTTCTGTTTTCACAGGGCCAAACGCAGAACATATATTCTTAGCATCTTTCGCAGCAGCCACAGGCAAATGAAAACCCAACCAAAATACTGTACTTCAAGGGTAGATCTGTTAACCAGCTCGTTGGATTCAAACCTCTTGTCCACACACTGGCAATCAGGAACAGGTAAGCGAACCTAATTACAGGGAGGCCAAGGAGAGAGAAGAGTAATGAGAGAGAAGCCAGCTGAATGTGACGTGTCCCCCTCCCTGATGCGGCCCACATGTTGCCCCCAGCTGGAGAGTAAATTGGGTGCCTCTCCTCAGCTCAGACCTCAGGATCATCTCACCTGCATTGAGAGCTCATTGCAAACACCAGTGCATCCTCCCTGCCAATGGCTGGGTTTTCTTTCCTCTTCTCTTCAGTCCCTACACTGCCACATCTATCCATGTAAGCACTGGGAGTTCCAGAACCATGCCCCTTGACTCCGAGAGTCACACTTGCTCTCTGGAGGGTTTTTCTCTGTCTGCAGAGACCCTCGGTCTTTCCAGCCCCTGAGAAGAAACTGTTCCTATCCTCTGCTTCCTTAGAGCCCTTTCTGATCACGCAGAAGTTTTCAGCCTCAGCCTACAACCCAACTCAACCTAGCTTGTTCAGAGAATGGGCAACTAACTGTTGTCAGAAAGCAAACACAGAAAGAGCGGGAATGCCAGGAGGCCGGATTCCATCACGGTGCCGTATTTCTCTGGCGGTCTTTAATCTCTTTGTCTCAAACTCTGTTTCTTGTCAAATTACTCAGCTTCTGCTTTACTAAATTTTTATCTATTAACAATTAAATTATCTGATAGAGGCTTATTTTAGCTAAGTCTAATGATGATCATGACTTCTTTTTTGTTTGTTTTGTTCTGTTTTTCAAGACAGGGTTTCCTTTTGTGCTGAGTTGATGATCATGGTTATGAAAACATTTTTTGAAAACATTTTTTTAAAATAGATTTTTAACTTTCCAAGCCCAATACTGCTCTGTCCACTATGATCGACTGGCCTCTTTTTGCTTCCTGTGGCTGCACTGAATAAAGCAACTGACAATGTTCCAGTAAATGACTAAGTCAGAAAGGAGGTTCTTTTGAGACATATTGTCTCAGGCTCCCTTGGAAAAATATTGCCTGAATATAGGGGTGTTTGGGGCAGAAAGGTATAATGCGTGTTTTGGGTTCCATGATATCTTGGGTGAAATGTGAATTCAAGGCCTGCAGAAGAGGCTAAGATGACCTGGAAGCAGAGTTTCTATACTTGGGGTGTTATCCTCCCTCCTGCCATTTTTCCAGGCCCCTTCCCTGTCCTGTAGATTCCATTTCCGTAATTTCATCCAGCTGTCTCTTTACCTTTATCCCCACTGGCATCTCAAAGTGAGTCCACACCATCTCGCTGGACCAGAGGATGGCAAAAATCTTCTTCAGGTTCACAACCTAAGTGCAATCAGATACCAACGGGTGACGTTTGGGTCAATGATAGACCTCATATATGATGGTGGTCCCGTAAGATTATAATGAAGCTGACAGCCCCTCTGGCCAAATGACATTGCAGGCATTCTTATAGAGCACAACCCATTATTCACGTGTTGTGGTGACACTGGAATAAATGCTTGTGTAAGCACCACCAGTCATAAAAGCACAGCATGTGTAATTAATTATGCACAGTGGCTGGTACTTGAGAATGATAATAAATGACTCTGTTGCTGCTTTATGTATTTATTATACTATATTTTATCATTGTTTTAGAGTGTTCCTTGTACTTATTAAAAACCATTTGCTGCAAGCCAGGCGGTGGTAGCACACGTCTTTAATCCACTCAGGAGGCACAGGTAGGCAGATCTCTGTGAGTTCGAGGGCAGCCTGGTCTACAAGAGCTAGTTCTAGGATAGGCACCAAAGCTACACAGAGAAACCCTGTCTCAAAAAAAAAAAAAAAAAAAAAAACATTTGCTGCAAAACAATCTGTGTTTCTGTGTTTAGGCTTTGTGGATATACAATCTCTATTCTACTTGCTTGTATCAACCCAGTTTATCAACCCATTAACATGAACAGTTGTGACTATGGTTCATAAGCCACGGTTCAGGCTGGTCTGGGGCCTAAGGCTGTGGTTTGCCAGTTTGGGGTAGCATTTCTCAACTACTCTATTCCCGATTCTTGGCTTGTGTTTTAATCTTTTTTATACCCTCAGGACCATGCAGAGTGTCTGGCACCTGTGAGATAGTCAATAAAAGTTTGTTGAAAGAACAGATGAAGCCCCAGCCCACGCATGCACACCTATGATATCATCCCATAATAAATCTGCCAACTGCTGCTTCCAGTCTCATTAGCGTAAGATGAAAGAGTCCATACTCCTTTGAGATTTGCTAGAAATTAGGAATACATGTTGCTTCTTAATGCCACAGTCTTATTCACTTATTGTTCTATGCACAGTTTGAGAAATGGAGTTTCCAGCACCTGGTATTGTTGGCATTTTAAAACATTGATGGAGGTTCATGGGCTAAGTCCAATTATGGCTTAAACAAGGAGTGATTTGTTTTGTGTTTAAACAAGAGCATCTCAGACCTGGGTGAATGATGCAAAGGCCTAGCAGCTGGCATCAGGAAAATCACACCATTCAACTTGGTGTTTTGGTCAGACATACTTTGCATAGCTGTGGGGCTACTCATTCTTGGAAGGAAGTTCTTACCTTGTTGTTCTAAGTCACAGCCAACAGGCTTCGCTTTAAGGCTTGCTTTCATAAAGAAGGTGCCATAAAGGCATAAAGGAAGCTACCCAGCTTACCTCTGTCATATGTGGCTTGAAATAGACAGGATGTGTGCCCACAGGGGCTAGCATGAAGCCCAGATATCAAACACTCGGTGGGTACAGCTACAACCGGATGGTACCTCCGAGTCAGAATAAGATCTAGGTAAATTATCCACTGGTCACTTCCACACAATCTTCTAACACACCTCCCTCCCAAACATTTTCCTGTCTTTTCATGCATGGTCAGGAATAGAGCCTGGGCCCTTAAGACTTATTAGGCAAGCACTCTAACCCTGACCTAAACCCCAGCCCAACACTGCTTTTAACAAACTGTGTCTCATAAAAACAAGCACTAAACAGGCAAACTGAATTTGGGGCTAGACCCCTAAAATACCCTACTGGTAGATGTGGGAGTTGGCTTCGAATAGCCTATAAAAGGCAAGTATATCGTTTCTTCTCAGTGACTTCTCCCTGGTGACTTGAAGTCAGAGAAGGAAAGTGTATACACAAGGGAAATGGACAAGTGATAAGAATCGGATTTTTTTTTAAAAAAATCTTTAGAAATTATATTGAATTTGTTCTTTGATAGTTTTATACATGTATATAATGCAGTCCAGTGACCTTAACCCTCTCTCCTCTCCTTCCTGACCCTGTTCATCCTCCTATAAATCCCCTGCTCACATTCTCTTTTGTTTGCTTGCTTGTTTTTTTTTAATTAAAAATTTCCACCTCTTCCCCGCCTCCCTTTTCCCTTCCCCTTCCCACCTCCCCCCCACCTCCCCCTCCCTCTCTAGTCTTAAGAGCAGTCAGGGTTCCCTGCCCCGTGGAAAGTCCAAGGTCCTCCCCCATCCATACAGGTCTTTAAAGGTGAACATCCAAACAAACCAGGCTCCCACAAAGTTAGTTCATGCAGTAGAATTAAATCCCAATGCCATTGTCCTTGGCTTCTCAGTCAGCCTTCATTGCCAGCCATGTTCAGAGTGTCCATTTTGATCACATGCTCCATCGCTCCCAGTCCAGCTGGCCTTGGTGAGCTCCCACTAGATCAGTCCCACCGTCTCAGTGGGTGGACACACCCCTTGTGATCCTGACTTCCTTGCTCACATTCTCCCTCCTTCTGCTCCTCATTTGGACCTAGGGAGCTAAGTCCAGTGCTCCAATGTGGGACTCTGTCTCTATCTCCATCCATCGCCAAATGAAGGTTCTATGGTGATATGCAAAATATTCATCAGTATGGTTATGGGACGAGGCCAGTTCATGCACCCTCTTCTCTGCTGCCCAAGGAACAATCTGGGGATCTCTCCTTGGACCTGGGACCCCCTCTAGAATCAAGTTTCTTACAAACCCTAAAATGGCTCCCTTAGCTGAGATATTTACTTCCCTGCTCCCATATCCATCCTTCCTCCATCCCACCCATCCCATTCCCCCAAACTATCCCAAATCCTCCCCTTCTCCCTTCTCTCTACCCAACTCCCCTTACATCCACCCCCCAATCCCCCACCCCCACCCCCCGTGCTCCCAAGTTTGCCTGGCAATCTTGTCTACTTCCAATATCCAGGAGGATAACTATATGATTTTCTTCAGGTTCACTTTCTTATTTAGCTTCTCTAGGATCACGAATTATAGGCTCAAAGATCTTTAATTGTGGCTAGAAACCACTTATGAGTGAGTACATACCATATTCCTCTTTTTGGGACTGGGTTACCTCACTCAGTAAAGCGTTTTCTATTTCCATCCATTTGCATGCAAAATTCAAGATATCATTGTTTTTTTACAGCTGAGTAAAACTCTAATGTGTATATGTTCCACACCTTCTTTAACCATTCTTCTATTGAGGGACACCTAGGTTGTTTCCTGGTGCTGGCTATTACAAATAGTGGTGTGAGAATTGGATCTTTAAGCTCTGGGGGATTGATGTTCAAGGTTTCCTGGCAACACCGCTGACTAACTCCCTTGTAACATCAATTTTTCTCAGCCCCCAACCCTAGGGTGAGAAGTTGAACCACTCTGCACCTGCTTTGTTGTCTAGGAAACAGGAGTTGCTACTGTTTTAATGGTCTCCCCAAACCCCTGGTAAGAGTCTATCGTTATTGTGAGACTTTAGGAGATAGGACTTGGTGAGCTTCTTATGAGGTGACTCGGTTCTCAGGGCTTTTCCCTTGTAAAGGGTTTGTTCACTCAGGTGTCCGTGGATTGGCAACTGTTTCTGCAGCAGTTCTGTGACACCGTTGAGCTCTCTGTGGCACACTTGCAGCATCTCAACCTCACCGTTCAACGGCCTCTGCCAAGCCTTGAGCCAGATGCTCAGTAGATACTCGCACCATGTTCTTTGGTTCTAGCCTCCAGAACTACAGAAACATCTATATACTTTTGAAGATTTATTTTTAATCATGTGTATTTATATCTCTCTCTCCAGGTGTGCGTGCGTGTGTGTGTGTGTGTGCGTGTGCGTGTGTGTGTGTGTGTGTGTATGCATACAAATGCAGTGGATCCCCTGAAACTAGAGTTACAGGTAGTTGTGAGTCATCAGATGTAGGTGTTGGGAACCAAACTAGGGTTGTCTGCAAAAGCAGCAAGTGCCCTTAATGGCTGAGCCATCCCCTAAAAACTTATATTTTATAAATATATTTTATAAATTACCCGTGGCATTCAGTTTACAGCAATAGAAATCAGGAGTGAAAAAACCAACATAACAAGGGAGAAAAGAGGATAAATTAAATGTCAAAGAGCACCTAGCTTGTAACACTGATTGCATTCTTTAAAGGTGACTGATATTATTATAGATAAACTAGAAAGAGAAAAGGCAGGGTAAGAAGAGTAGCAAGAAACTAAGATCTGAGGCAGTAACTTTAGAGAGCACAGATGGCTGAAGGATCCCTATCAGGCATCTGATCTACAGATGAGGCTCAAACAGCGTGAGGAGCTGGAATGGGGAAACTTGGCTCTGGGACTGCTTTCCCCACACACCACTTCAGCCTGTGACTTCAGGCTTCTCTGACAGCCTCGCCAATCAAAGGGCTCAAAGCAGAATCAGCAGAGGGACAACTGTTATTGAAGCTATTCAGATGGCCCCCAATCAAGGCCTCAGGACCCTCCCCAGCACAAGCTGATGTAAAGTAGGAAGGCGACAATGAGTGAGGCGTACAATAGAGTTGGTGTCCATGGAAGCAGAAAAGGATCATAGGATGGCTGGAGAGCATTCTGAATTGGCTGCTTCTGCACCGTGCTTTAAAAAGGAAGCCTTTAGCTATGGTAACTAGGTCACTGTGGGCATTCTGAGCAGCCACAAAGGACGAGCTAAGCTCTGGTTTCCTTCCAGGAAGGAGAAAAGAGCGTTTCATGTCTGATCTCGGAGGTTTCCATGTAATTGAGTTTCACTCGACAGACGTTAATTGAACACGAGGGGCAGTGTTCTGATGTCTTCCCATCCATACTCAGTTGCTGTAACCACCCAGATGCTCAGAAGATAGCGAGTGGTGTCTTCTTTTAGCCAGCTCTATCCATGTTGCCACTGGATGTTGATTATTTTGTCCATCAGAAAGCAGCGATGATATGGTTCAATGTGTCCTCTTCAAATTTTAGGTGTGGCCAGTGTGACAGTGTGAAGAGGTGGAGCCATGAGACGGAGACCTTAAGAGGATCTTACAGTGATGGGAATCTAGGCCTATGTAGAAGAGGCACCATGACACATTCAGTTAAGGCGTTCTCCTGTCTTTCTGCCCAGGGAGCACAGAACATTTCCTCCCCTCTGGAGGATTTAGACTTTACCAGGCAGTTGATCTTGCCAGTGGTCTTGGAATCTGCACTCTCCAGAACTATGGGAAATAAATTGTTATACTTCATAAACGACCTCTGCTCAGACATTTTGTTATGGCAACACCAACAGTCTAAAACAAATAGAAGACAGTTTTGCTAGTTTAATGAAGTGAGAATTTGCTTAAAGGAGATTGAGGAGCTCAAAAAGTCCTGGCTTAGAAGCTGCACAGTCAGGGATCTTTCTCTGCCAACCACTCTTAGTAATGCCATCACTGCTGGATCAGGGCACTGCCACCTCTAGCCACACTGATGACTTGGGCATCTCTAGACTCCACAAGCAGCTGCAGGTAGAATCACTGCTGCTGCTGTTTGTGGAAGCTGAAGGTCACCCCTGCCTCCTTCGCTAGCATGGGTTCTGCACCAGCTGTTTTTATACACACTGACTTCTGACTCCAAACTCTGCGTGGGTGTGCATGCTTGGTAGAGCCAAGCTAATATGCCCATTCCCAAGTTCTCTGGATTCTGGCCTTTTCCAGCAATTGGCATCAGGTGTTCTGCCACTTAAGGGGAGATGCTGTAAATACAGGGAAAGGGTTTGGATACATAGGAATGATTGGGTGGTAAGTCACAGAATATCCAACTAGAAGTGACTTCAAGATGAAGCACTTATTTTTCTCATAAATGAGTAGTCCAAAAAGGGGTGGTTTCAATTTTGGGAAGTTTATCCACAATGAATATTATAAAAGAAATAGACTTGGCCTGCCACCCTGCACCACCATCCACAGCCACCGCCTTTCACCTCTAGATATTTTTATTTACAAGATGGCCGCTATAAGTGGCCCCTTTAAAAGCTCACAGCTATGTTTTAGTTGGGCACTACCCTTTTCCTATGTGCCCCACTCCCCCTTAATGTCTGTGCTTGACTCTATATAAAACCTTTTCTTAATAAATATCAACTCTGTTTCAAAATAAAATAGTAGTTGAGGTCAGAGATTACATCCCCACACAAGCAAGGCCCAACTGTATCTGCTATGTTTCTCTGTGCTCGTCTCTTTTACCAGGAAAAAAAAATCTTGACTGTGGGTCATACGGGAAGCTTCTCTTTAAGTTTCCTTGGCCAGAGATAGAATATGTGATGTTGTAGCTGCAAAAGAAACAGAAGAATGGAAGTATTATGTAGATTCTCCAAGAAAGAGAGAGATAGGTGAGTAGCTGGGAAGTGGAAACAAACAGGTATGCCACCACCACCCTCCACAGAAATGCTTCCTGCTGTTCAGGTTGCTCCTTGATCACACTTTTGTAGCCTGAATCCTTGGTGCAGAATAAATGTTCATTGTAGCCAATAACAGATAAAGTAGAGAAGCAATTGTGGAACTTTCCAAAGGCTTCTCCTGCTTCCTGCAGGGGAGCCTGCCCTTACCTCACTCCCACAATACATTTTGCTCCTGACACACAACAATATTTGGTGTAGTCTTACGTGTTGCAGGATAAGAAGTAGCTTATTAATTTGGTCCTTCTTAAAGCAAATAATTACAAAGAAAATTCTTAATAGCAAGCACTCATGACAGTCACAGCTATTTACAACAGCTAATGATAAGTAACACAATGCAGTAAACATTCTAAAACATCTGAGTCTACATGTTATTACTTTAAGTTTCCTGAGTGACAACAGTCCTGGGAGTCAGTCAGTGTGGTTAATAACAGGAGCCAGCTCTATGGAGTGCCTCCAGCCTTGTTGTTTACACAGTTCACCTTGCATTGGTATCGAGATGACTACTGTTTCCCCATCTGTCAGATGAGAAACATTGACACCTCAAGAATTCAAGTAACTTTCCTAGGTCCATATTATTTTTGGTTGCTTATGGTAGGTTTTTTTGGTTTGTTTGTTTATGAAGATAGGGTCTTATATACAATTTATGTTTGCCTAGAAATTAAGAAATCTTCCTGCCTCGTTCTTTTGAAATGCTGGGATAACAGATGGGCACCATCCCACATACCATAAAGTCAAATTATTTATAAATGTTAGAACCTAGATTCAAATACACATCTGCCTCATCCTACAAAGCTAAGCTCTTACCCACTATTTCTCGCCTTCTTTATTGTTATAATTTTAGTGTTGGTGTTGCACCTATGTTGGTAAATTAAAGAAACTTGCCTGGTAAAGGGTAGAGTCACTTCAGATTTCTTAGTCTCTTACCAGAAGGGTCCAGACAGAATGCAGGGCTGCAGCTTTTGCAGAAGCTGTCAGATTGGGGCATAACTGATTGTCTAAAATTCTTTGTTTCGCATGCTCTGGTGTGATTTTTTTTTTTGTTTTGTTTATCGAGACAGAGTTTCTCTGTAGCTTTGGAGCCTGTCCTGGAACTAGCTCTTGTAGACCAGGCTGGCCTCGAACTCACAGAGATCCACCTGCCTCTGCTTCCCAAGTGCTGGGAATAAAAGTATGCACCACCACTGCCTGGCTTCATTTGTATTTTAATAAATAAAGCTTGCCTGAAGATCAGAGAGTAAAACAGCCCCACTGGTCAGCCTTACAGACCAGGCAGTGGTAGCACACACCTTTAATCCCATTAGCCTCACTAGTTTGCCAGAGAAACCGGGTGATACGTGCCTTTAATCTCAGTGGTGCATGCCTTTAATTCCATCCCTAGAGAGGAATATAAAATGGGAGGAGACAGCTCACAGACAGTTTCATTCTGAGTTTCTGGAGGCAGGATCTCCATTTTGGACTGAGATAGAGGTAAGAGCCAGTGACTGGCTGTTTTACTTTTCTGACCTCCAGGCTGAACTCCAATTTCTGTCTCTGGGTTTTATTAATTGTGTTACAACATTCTACTTTGGGACTATTTCAGGGGCCAAAGAGTCCTTCTCATAATTTTCCCCACAGAGGGATTGACTAGAAGTCCCGGGTATTTTCACACTTCTGTAGCAAATATATCTTAGATGCTTTGGGCTTTATGAAATGAAGATGTACTACGAGAGACACCCTTGTCTTTGTGACTGCCATTGAATGGCAAGCCTGAAGGATTTTATTCAGATCTGAAGGCAGAGATAGTGTTGAGGTACTAGGGGAGGTCAGACCTAGCAGCTCACTTGGCAGCTACAGGCAAAGGGTCTGAGTAGCTGTGTGTGAGCAGTTCATCACGTGGCTTGGAGACCAAGTCACTCTCCACGATCCTCAAGGACAAAGACATTGCAGCTTAATCTATTGGAGGTACCCAGTAAATGGAGATGTTGCTGGTGGATAGATAAATGGACGGACATACAGATGGAAGAAAGGATAGTGGCTGTATGACTCGGCTCTCTCACGGCAGGAAAGTAAAGTAGACACCACATCCCCCTGTTGGTTTTCTTGTTTGTTTGTTTGTTTTTTCCAGAAATTTTCTCCCTCTAGTTACATAAACACTCGGGTAAAAGGAAAAGCTGTATAAAGGAAGTGAGACGCTTGGATGACATTAGTCCTGACCACAGCCGTCCTAGCAGAGCAGGGACTATCCCGCTCTCTGCTGTGGGCCACGGCCACAATGACAGCAGTGCCACTTCAGCTTTCTGTGGGGCTCAGCTCGTGCCCACAGCCTCCTGCCTAGGGCTAAGAAGGAAGCAGCTCTGGAAGCCATGAAACCTATTTTAGGTCGTTATCTTCTCGCTGTACAGGAGTCGAAACATGAAATAAGAGCTCCCTCTGAGACCTACGGTGGCCTTGAGCAATGGGGAGCTTTGGTTAAGAATGCTGCAGGCTCTTGCCGCAGAAAGCGGTCCCAGGCATTTTTAGTATCACTTCGGTGGGCTGCTGTGGACACTCATTTTCAAAAGGTGCACTAGGTACCACACCCAAGGCAGGCTGCTCTTCCAGGTGTTTTCCCTCATCCTCACAATATTGCCCTAATGTCTTTGGGTTTTTGCAGTAAAATCCATAATGATAGTTAGCATTTTAACACAGATTAATAATTTTAAAGCACATCTTAGGTGGGAGTAAGTTAGGTTTTTATCTTTATTCAAGGTAAATGAAGGAACTGAGTGTTTGGGAAGGTCACATGACTCACCCAAATCAGTAAAGTAGAGACAATGGATTTAAATCCACCTCTAAGATAAAGTACTGAGTGAAGAGTATTCAAGTGTGTTACTAAAGCCTGTACTCGTGGTATGCTGCAGAGATCGGCATGAACTCTACAGGAGCTGTAAGAAACAACTCAATGACCAACTCAACATCTGGATTTTGATTTACTGGGTCCGTAAATCATGTGCTGTGGGTTGTTTTTCTTTCCTTTGGCTGGAGTTCCAACAAACTTACTGTTGCTGTTATTGCTTTTGCAGTGCTAGGGACCCAACCCAGGGCCTTACACGTACTGGGCAAGTGTCCTGTTAATGAACTGTTAATGCATCTTTAGCTTTTGCTGTAACACTTAGCATTAGCATTTCCCAAACCTGCTCTGTGTAAGATATTTCTCCATCAATTATTATATTGTAGGAATCTAAAATGCCTCACAGGGTGTTCCATTTCCTCTCAACATGTTACTACAGACAAGGAATTGCAAGGGTATGTAATGTACAACATGCCCCAAACCCACTGAATCCCGACTTACTCCTTTGTGAGCTATACTTATGAATACATCCCAAAAGACTAGGAGCACAGTTTGAGAAAATCTTAATCGAAGGGATTTGGGTTTTTTTGTTTGTTTGTTTTTTAGGTTTTTTTTTTCCTGCTCAGTCCTTAAAACCCATGTCTGCCTAGGCACCATGTCTACAATCCCAGAAGCTGCCATCTAAAGAACTTTGGCTTTTTCCTTGGTGCCCAGTGGAATTGTCTTCCTCCGGCTGTACAAGCCTGCGCTGATTCAGCCTCTGAGCATTGAGCCTCTGATTGACATTTGGGCGTTTTTGTTTCCTCCTACGTTATAGCCACACCTCAAATGGCAAACAACAGTACCTTTTTGTGCAGAGAGCTTCCTTTGCCCTTATAATGGGCCACAGTTGGCCATTTCCCTTTCTGCTTTCTGTAAGAGTGGGAACCATGTGTTGTCCCTTCTCATTACCCTGTTACCCATTGTGTTGATTGGAGTGGTTCTTGGGGAGTCACCTGCTGGGCTTCTGGGCTTCACAGCTGGCCAAGGCAGGCCCCTCTATCTTCAGCTCACTACCAGTGGAATCAAGGCACAAAGGGGAGAGTCTTTAATTGATAGAAGCTCGGCAATGGTACAAACAGGACTAGAACTCGTGGCTTGGGAGCGCAAAGGTCTAGTAATCAGATCATTCTCTGATAGCCACACTGACAGAGGGCTCCAAACTGTCATTGAGCAGTATTTCTAAGGGTCAAAAAAAAAATGGGGCTTAAGTTGAACTGTGGAAAAAGAGCGAGTTGGTCTCGAATTTGAGTGAAGGCGGACATAAAATACCCCATAGGAGGAAGACAAGCCTCTCCAATATCATAAGACTACTTACTCACTTCCCCGTTTATGGGTTTGCTTGAGAAAAGAAGCCCAATATACAGCCCATCTTCCTCTGAAGTTTCCATCCCCCTGCCTCCGCCTCCCAGCGCTAGGATGACAGGCACGTGCTACCACTGCCAACCTCAGAACACTGTCTCACCATTCCTGAGGTGACTCATAGCAGGGATGAACGTGTGAACAAACCAGATGATGAAGCCGCCTCTTCCCGGCTATATAAGTGCGAACAGAAAAGTAGAGTCCTCTTGCAGCTGTCAACAGAGAAGTCCACACACTGACATGGCTCCTGCTCGGGCCTCCATGCCACAACTGCACCACAGCTCCGGCCTGCTCTTAGGCCCTTGCCTGTAAAATTGGTCCAAGAGAGTAGTAACTCCAGGAATGTGAACTGCCGTACGGATTTGAGTCAGGCAAAATATTCCCTGTATGTATATAGCCAAGACACAGCAAGGGGAATCTTCAGACCTACTATTGACCAAACGGGTCGTCTTTCCCTCCTTCCTTTGTCACAGTCCCCAGTACAGCAGAGAAAATGGATCCTACTGGCTCCACGCTGCTCCTGAACCAGCCCTGCCCGTTGGGATTAAAAGCTAGGTCACAGTCCTGGCTAACGTATCCATACAGCCGGCCGAGTTCCGAAAGTGGGAAAAGGCTCCTTTGTCTAAGTATTACTTTGATAAGATACTTTATCATGTACAAATCTAGAAACAGAACTGGAAGCAGGTCTTAAAGAAATATATTTATCCCACATCTTCATTTACCAAGGGCAGGAATGAAATGTAATTTGCACCAGGACCCAAGAAATGTCTTCCTGGAAGAACTCTTTCAACACGTCTGCTCACCAAAGGAGAAAATTCCAACAAAGTCTCCTACCTCTGATAACAACAGCTGGATGGGGGATCTGCAACACTTGTTAACTCTGGAGCATGTCTCATAGAAAGTGAAACTCCAAAGTCATGCACACAGTCATGGTATAGCAGAACTTGATCCTGAGAGTGCAGGGACTACCTTTTCTTTTACGGTTTGTCTCACTGAGATTGGCACTGCTGGCACAGCTGAGAAGCATTCCGGAGAGGCAACGGGGATCAGGAGATGATCTGATCCAGGCTTCCTGACTGTTATGAGAAGCAGTAAACCCAGCAGTGGGAAGCAGGGGGATGTGTGGGTTCTGCACTAGGCCTCCAGACGGAATCCTGGCTCTCCAGGCACTTGCTGTAAGTGGTGCAATCTCCTAGCAGAGCCTGGGATGTAGAAAGGACTGTGAGTGTGAGTTCAGAGGGCAGTGTCTAGCACAGGTGGCAAGTTGTAATGCTGTTCACAGTGCAGCTCTGCCTGGAGAGGGAGGTCTACCCTGGCCCAGGTCCATAGGTCGCAGTATAGACCCAACACCTTTTGGGAAGAGACTTGAACTCTCCTGGAGTCCATGTATCTTTCTCTGGATCACATTTCAGGTAACTTGGATCCAAAATTTCCTGCCCAAAGTGCCATGTTCTCATTTTGTGGTCAATGTGGGTGGATTCTCTAGGGTGTGACTTCCAGGTGATCAAATCCCTAGGCTACAATACAAGCAGATAAATGGAGAGCCTGAATGTATTCATGAGATTCCATTTCTTGCTAAAGTGAGGAGAGAGGCCAGGATGGTGGCCAAGAGCCAGCTTGCTCTGCTCTGGATTCTATATATATATATATATTATTGACACCCTAAGTGGCCAGAAATACTGACTTTGGATCTGGTGTCACTCAGACTGGTCTTAAGCTCATCCATGTACCTAAAGATGCCCTTGAACTCCTTTTCCTCCTGCAACCCCCACCTCCCAAGTGCTAGGATTACAGAATTTTGCCTTTAAGTATATTTCAAAGTCAGGAAGTTAAGAACCTTTTTCTTAGCAGTTTGACAAGTGATGTTTAAATCTGTAAAGGACGGTATGTGGACTTTGGTGCTCTACTCTGAGGCCCCACAAATCTTACAGGCAGAACTAGTGACAATAATCGTTTCTGTTTTTCATTGTGCCAACCACGCTATTGAAGACCCATAGAAATGTGTTCCCCATATTCAGGGTCCATTCTGTTTTCAATTAATCCTCTCTGAATTTGCCCTCACCAATGTGATGCCTTCACCAATTTCTGAGGCAACTTTGGGAAGTGGAGTGCTAGGCATAAGACTGAGGGTCTTGCTCTATGACTAAGCTACATCCAGTCTCTGGGGTTTGAGGTATGCCCTCTCTGTATACTCTACACTAGTCTCAAACTTCTCTTTCTCCTGAGTGCCCGTAAGTGATTCTCAGTCCAGTTAAGTTGATAATGAAGATTAACTAACTCTCATAGTGTCCCAGGGACACTCTGAAGCAGCTGGCCTATGGGCCACGGCTTATCTTGTTCTGCTACAAACCTCTAGCCTTTACTAATCGAAGCATGCATGACCTAGGGGGTAACAGTCATGCAGCAACCCCATCCCCTTACTGAACCTGAGGAGACAATCAGGCAGCACTGGGGGCAACTGGAGCATATACAAGTTTGAGAGGCACCGTCCCCAAAGCTGGGGTTCAAATTACGCTGCTCATCAGAGCCGCATGGGGAGTTGTAAAAGTACTGTGGCCTGGACATGCTCATTCGCTTAGAACAGCAGCATCCACTACTGGGGGTGGGGGGCGGTCTCAGAAAGCCTCCAGGTGATTTTAGTCTACGGTCAGATTAAAAACCTAGAGCTGGTCACCAGCATATGCTGAATTACAGCACAGTAACATGAAAAAAAAAATCACTGGCTCTCAGAATGACAAGTGAAGCATTCTTTGTCCCTCGCTTCTTTTTGAGTGAGACCACACTTGGCAGTTTAGACCTAGGCTCCCAGCCGTGGGCTGATAACTGTGAGGACATCTACCAAACAGGACCTTTGCCACCGGCTGATTCATAGTCTCCTACGCTAGTTCCCTTGTGACTTTCATAGCCCGTCCTCAGAAGATACATGGTCCTCAGAGCCAAGTCCAGCCACACAGAGTAAGAGCCCTGATGCTAAGGACAGCCATTTTCAACCTGTGGGTCACGACCTTTTCACAGAGGTCACACATCAGATATCTTGCATATCAGATATGTACATTACAATTTGTAACAGTAGTAAAATTACAGTTTGGAAGTAGCAAAAATGAAGCAATTTAATGGTTGGGGGTCACCACAACATGAACTGTATTGAAGGGTCGCAGCGTTAGGAAGGGTGAGAACCATTGCTGTAGGAGAACATGGAACTACTAGATGCCATCAGTCCAGAAAAGAGAGGGGACTGTGAAGTCAGTATGAATCATGTGGTCAGAACAACCATAACCCTTGATTGCATCACAGAACATGTTTATATAAAGAACCAACATAAAGATGCTAAACACCAGATGGATTCCTTCTGAAATTTCCTGAAGGGTGGGTGGGGGAGGGGAGGCACACAGCAGAAGCTGCAGCCCTTGGAACTGCTGAGGGGAGGCACCACAGGAGAGGCCTCCTGAGGCTCTGAAGAGTTTCTGAAGACAATGCTTTTTGTATTGAACTTCTGACTTTGGCACAGGGCGGTAGTGTGACATTGCAGCAGTATGCAGACCTGTTCCTTAGAGTGAATCCCTGTGGCATGTTGGCAGGGTTCAAATCAGGAATCCACTGTCAAGTCTGCAAACAGCCATGCTGGGTTGGGGATATAGCTCAGTATCTAGGCTTTGTCCACCTCATGGTTGAGACCCTGGGTTCCATCACCAGTAAAACACACACACACACACACACACACACACACACACACACACACAGATACACATACACACATGCACACAGAGATACACATACACAGATATATACATACACACACATGCACACACACACACACACACACCTACTCAAGGATGCACATGAAGTCATTTCTTGTTGCTGATGTAATAGTTTAGCAGCCTTCCTCAGCCCAGCATCTTCCTTGTTTGCAAACATGCTGGTTTGAGGCTCACTCAGATGCAACTTTGGGCCACCAAAATCAGAGGATCTGCAGCCTCTAACTAAGCTTGCTCAACCATGAAGTCTCACCCACAAATTTGACCTGTGCTTATTTTTGGAACGTGGCTTTGTTCTTCTACATGCCCACAGACTGCATGTTTGAGATTTCTGGCTGGTAACATAATTAGCACAAAGTGAGGGCATGGGTGTGTTCACCTAGGGAGACATATCTGGCCTGTTATTTTCCAAGTCTGGGGATGAAAGGGCCTAGAGGCTTTGGTCAGGAAGTCAGTATTTTTTGCCTCTGAAATTAGTATGAGAAACTCTATTGGACCAAAAAGAGAGGCGACTGTGGGCTGTCTTGTCCAGATTGGGACTACAGGCACACTCTTGGGCTACTCTGGGCAATGGTGGTCTTTTAGAGACTGCTGTATGAGAGACTTTTTCTGGGAAGATACAACACCTACACACACATCTACTCACCCTTGAAGAGGACCCATGACAGATCAAAGTAATGATTGCATCAACGTCCAGTTTAGTGATTATGGGTTTTTATTGAGGTTACTTATAGGAGTGTGGTGAGGGGTGACTTACGGAAGCAAGGATGACTCAAAGGCAGCACCGAAAGCCCAGCCCAAACAAGTGATAGTCCCCAAAGGCACAACTCTGCGTGCTTCAGGGAGCTGCTTGTTCATCCCGGCCGCCCAGAACCAAAATAATCACACAGAAACTCTATTAATTAAAGCACTGCTCGACCCATTAGCTCTAGCTTCTTATTGGCTAACTCTTATATTAATTTAACCCATTTCTATTAATCTGTATATTGCCACATGGCAGTGGCTTGCCGACAAAGTTTTGGCATGTCTGACTCCGGTGGCTGTGTGGTGTCTCCCTCTCACTCTGCCTTCTTCCTCCCAGCATTCAGTTCCATATTTCCTGCCCACCTAAGTTCTGTCCTGCTATAGATCCAAAGCAGTTTCTTTATTCATTAATGGTAATCACAGCACACAGAGGGAACTCCCATATCACCTGGGGCTCTTTGCACAAGTTGCAGGCAACTCCACAAGTGGGAAAGATCTCTAGGCAGCTTGGCTGGTCAGAGCCTCCTCCTGGGACAGTTTACTCTTTCTGGAAGGCAAGGGAAGGACCTTCAAGATGCTTGCAAATTTCAGCTATTCTCAAAGTGTGAGTTTGTTTTCCTCCTGGGTCTCGTGAGCACCCCCACCCTCTGGGGGGAGTTGTTTCAATTTGGGGGAAACTGTCCTTTGCAAAGACCTTGCTCCTTTCTGATACGGCACCATGCTGTTTCCTTTAGCAGAAAGATAGGTTACATGCCTTGCCTTGGTCAGAATAAGGAGCATCCAGTATTTCTGACACCTTTCTCGTATATGCATCCCTCCTCCTGGCCACTGCGGGTGTCACTGTGACACCGTGTGCCATGCCGTACAAAGATTATCCGCACTTCTGCTGTCCTGCTCTGGGGGCTGCCTCTTAGGATGAGACAGCACATTCCAACAGAGCTTAGGAAATGGTGCACAGCGAAAGTCTGATGTTGGAGCCATTCCTGTATACATCTGTGCCAACATGGGCTGTGCCTGAGAGCTGTTTGCATGGGTAAAAATGTTTCTTACCAGTGTTCACAAGGTACTGGGTCCAAATCACCCCATTCTGTGAAAAATGCAGAGCAAATGTCCTTAAATGAATTATACGTTAATAAATTTTGTGATTTCCTATAGGATGAGTGAATGGCTTGGCTCTTAAAACAAGCTGGAGATAGCAGCCAAGCATTCAAATGAACCCTAAATTTTAAACAGGGGTGGTACAGGCAACTACCCAGAGAACCTCTGGTGGGGTTACTCTGCTGGAACTTCTAGCTCTCTCTGGAAAGCCCCATATTTCTCTCTCCAAACCCCACCCTCTCAGAGAACCTCCTACTGTTATGCCCAACCTGTGGGGACGCCTAAAGACCACCAAGGAGATGACTCACCGATGTGCAAAATCAAGATTTATTGGGTGCATGTTACAGGCCGGCAGGAACTTCATCAGTGCAGCAGCAGCAGCAGCAGCAGGATGTGCCTTGTCCTTCCAGAGGGCACTATTTAAAGGCAAAACCCAGAAAAGTTACATTAGTAGGGTGTGGGGTGACAGGGTCAATCCTGATTGGCTGACATTTGTCTAGGGATGTCTTGGTGAAAAGCAATGGGTGTGTGCTGGCAGGTGATCCCATCTACAATGATTGGAACATTAAGGATTTCCTTTGGGTGGTCTGTTCCTGGGTGATGCCTGGGTAGTCTGTTTGTGGTCTTTCTCTGAACCAGCTATTGCCTCAGGGTAAACAGAGACTCAGGCCTCTATTGAGCTTGTCATGGCTGGGTCCTACACCTACAACTGAGAAAAGTCACCATAAAGCCCTGATCTGCATTCTTGGCTACTGGCGGCTCCTCCCCTGAAGTTGCCAGCAGCCCAGTCCTACCTAAAATGTTATAATTGGGCACAAACCCAGCATGTGTGAAATTGTTTCTTACCAGTGCTCACAAGGTACTGGGTCCAGATCACTCCATTCTGTGAAAAATGCATCCCTGCACTTATAGGGTACATACGCACCCTAACTTAGATCATCCATGTGATTTTTTTCCCCTGCCCCATCCCTGCCTTGATCTCTGGGAGCTGGAGGAATGATCCGGGAGTGATGTTGCTCAGAATAAACCTGGTCTTTTACTTTTTAATTCGGCTTGATCTGGCTTACCGTATCAGCAGAGAAAACGATTATTGGGGTACAGAAAGTTTATTACAGGGTGTTCTCACAGGAACATTTCCCTGAAGGAACGTTAATAGGGATCATCAATACAAGTGGGGATTTAAAGAATGAGTTCTAACTCCTTATTTTCTGTATAGGAAATCATAGGAATCATAGCCTTGATTTCTCATTGTAGAGTTAGGATATTAACAGTATTGTCATCTCTTAGAGATAAATCAGATCATTATATGGGGCTTTCTGGGCATGGTGCAAGGCACATATATGGGCTTAATAACTGTCTTCTCTTATATTATATTCCTTCCCATGATAAATCTTGACAAAAGCAACAAAGTTAGGGACCTCCCTTTTCCCCCAAGGATGCTGACTCTGTCCATCTTTCATGTGTCACAGAGGACCTTAAATCTACAGAAATACTACTCAGTGAACCTTTGTGTCCCTACGGCTCTGTACTGTATTCAAAGTAAAAATATTTCTCCTAAGTCACACAGCTGCAAATAAACATCTGTGTCCAGCCTAGCGCCAGTGTACTGAGAGATCTTCAAATCACCACTTGCCATAGGAACCCCATTGTTTTTTCTCCCTAGCCTGCTTCTCCCCACTTTGGTCTCTGTGGGAGAATAGTAGCCCTGGTTCCTCATAGGCACCCTGGTAGGAAGCTTGCATATGGCTTCACTATTCCTCTCCTTTGCTCTCACCAGCAGATCACCAAGTCTCCCAGGGTGCTCTGCTGTGTTTGAATATGGTTTGATCTCTCTATTATTAAGAAGTGGGGCCTACGGGACTGAGAGATGGCACAGTGGGTAAAATACTTGTGTAAACACACAGATCTGAGTTCAGATTCCCAGAAGACCAGAAAAGTCAGGCATGATAATGAATACTTGTAATTCTAAAACTGGGAGGTGTCGAAAAGAGGAACCCTGGATCTCACGGATGATGGAGATTTAGTCCATCGTGGTGGGGAAGGAATGTGATGTGGCTCTGTAGCAATATGCAAGGGGGAGCTTTCAGCACCAGTTGTTACTTCTTGGTGCTCCGGGAAGCAGAGATCTGAGCCTGCCTATACAAACACCAGCCCACAGGCACCATGTCTATCAATTAAGTCCTGGGTCAAACGGTTCCACAGTCTTCCAAAAAGAACCACCTGCTAGGGACTAAGTGTTCAAACGTGTGAGTTTATGAGAGACACTTTACATTCATACCCTATCAGGTCTTTTATAGTGGAATGGATTCGTTTTCTGGTTCCTGGATTACTTCAGGCTTCGCTGTGTTGTTCAAGCAAGCTCTCTGGCTAGCTTGCTCTCGCCTTTCCTTCCACGCCCTCCACCATGAGTCAAACCATTATGAGGTCCTCAAGATGTGGTCTCCTGAGCTTGTACCCCCGAGCCTCTCCAGTATTCAGGGATAATGTGTCACGGCCTCTATAACTTGTGTTCCACTCATTCTCAACCACTGAATCTAGTGTTTTTCATGTTACTCTGTCAACTTTCCCTTGTATTTGAAAATTTTTAAGACAGTTGGGTCTCAGTGGAGCATATACTCAGCACGTACAGTGTCCTGGATCCAGGAGAAGATAACGAAAAGAAAGTGTTTCTTTTCTTTCTTTTTTTTTTTAAATTTCTACAACAATCATTAGGAAAATACAAATACAAACTACACTTAATTACTGTTTCACTCTTATCATTATGAAAATGAGTGTAGATGAAGACGTGCAAAAAATTAGTAGTCTTGTGCACACTTGGTAAGAATGTAACATAGTGCAGCCATATGGGGAATAGGATGGAGTTTCCTCAAAAATTAAAAAAAAAAAACAATATGATCTTTGATATCACTTCTAAGCGAATGTTCAAAAGAGTCGAACACATAGATACTTGCACACAGTGTCATTCACAACGGCCAGAACATGGAGGCACCTGCATCTCTACTGACAGATAAAATGGATGAATGAAATGTGTTCTCTTCATAAAATGGAAGGAAATTCTGGCACATGCTATAGTGTGGATGGGGCTGGCAGTGATTTGAGTGAGTGATGCCCCCCATAGGCTTGTGTATTTGAAGACTTGTCCCTGTTTGGTGACACTGTTTGGGATGTTTAGGGAACTTTTAAAGCATAGAGCCTGAATGGAGGAAGTATGTCATTAGGGGCTCGATTTGAGTGTCTATAGCTTTGTCCCCCCCTTGCAGGTCACTCTCTCTGCTTTCTGTGTGTGAAAGATGTGCTCTCTTGGATTCCTGCTGCCATGCTGATAGCTGCCATACCTTCCCCCAGTGATGGACTCTTACCCTCTAGAACCATAAGCCAAAAGAGACATTCTCTTCCATAACTCTCTTTTGGCCATGCCGCTTTATCACATCAGTGAAAAATAAATGATACAGGCCTTGAAAATATAGATAATCAAAATAAACTAGACAAAAAGGGACAATGTTGTAGATTCATTTGCATGGGTCCTTTTGACACAAAACACTGAAACAGAAAACAAGAAAATGATTCCCAGAATCCTTAGAGCCTCCAGGAACCTATACAGAGTGTAGGCTCTGCAGAGAGTGAGCCCTCACAGCAGGCACTCCGGCATCCTGTGTCAACACTTCAGAACAGTCAACCCAACCAGTGCTGTGATGGTCATGTGTCACATAACCATGGGGCCACACTCTGAAAAACACTATGTTAATATGTCTTCTGCGATATGAACTTAACACAAACTTGGATTTCCTGGTCTGTCGCTCACCACGGCTACAATGCAGTCTACACACGCAAAATAGAAACAGGATGGATGAGATGGTTGTGTGTGTCGCTTGGCAGACTGATTTACAGCCACTTTTTAAAAGGTATAATAACAATACAGAGAAAAGCATAGTGAATACGTCAACTTGTGTCATAGCCGGTTATTATTGCTATCGGGTACTGTGAGCCTTACATAATTGTATGTGTTATACTCTACAAGACTGGCAGCATGGTAGATGTGTTGGCACCACCATCACCACTAACCCATGAATAACGTGTTATTTTGCTATGATGAAAGCTACAGTGTCACCAAATGATAAGAAATTCTCAACTCCATTATAATCATACGGGGCCATGTATGTGGGTAGCCTCCTTTGCTCAAAACATCCCTATGCAGTTTGTGCTTCTGTTTTGATTCAGAGTTCCTCTGTGTGGCTAGCTTTGGGTAAGAGCACACTGAAGAGGAGAGCCTATGTCCGGCTCACCCACTGAGTAAGTGCATGCTGGCTGAGCCTCCAGGCCCTTTCTCAACTATGTATCCATAGAGCTCCTGCAGGAGTTATCCTGAAAGGGTAACATAGCCCACACAACAGGAGGAAAGCATTGGGCACAGGCTTCTGACCAAGCAGCATTCTCGAATCTGAGACAATTGGGAAGTAAGAGCATTGAGAAACTTCCTACTTAACACCCCCAGCATGCTCTGTCACATGACCTGGAGTCACACAAGCACATCCTGGAAAGAATGCATCTGCCAAACCAAGAGACAGGTCACTGTCCCCACTAAGCAGGCTGAAAGAGATGGAGCATGAGCCACATGTACCATTTTCTCTGGACCAAAGTTAGGTGTATTTTCCACACCAGGGCAGGAAGAATGACTACTCATATCCCAAGGAAAGGAAATGTCTGAGATAGCACTTCTGATTTAGACACCAAAGTAACTTCTGGCTGGTTTGTCCGTGCAGGTTGAAACAGAGAAGAACAAGTCATTTGCAGGATTAATTAGGACATGAGTCAGTGCAATTTGTCAGATACTTTGATATTGACTTTCCTGCTAATTTTTAAATGATGGAAATAATAGGAGGCTGGGAAATCAGTGTTCTATGTCCCATTGCTGGGAGGGGGAGGAGTTCACATTCACTCCAGTGGTTGATGTCATGGTCCATGAGAGATTGCACTTCTGGGGATTTTGCTGATGGATGGTCCAAATCTCACTAACTTTGCCAGTGCAGGGCTACTGATGTCTGAAACTGTAATATCAGGTCTAAGAGGTAAAGTTCTTTGGGCTGACCATAATAAAGCATACAACACACATTTTACGAGACTCAAATTTCTTAATATATTAAATAATAGATTAATATGAGTGTGGCTTTGAAATTACGCATGAGTTTCAATCATGGGCAAAGGAGAGGAAACAGAAATTTACCAACTGAGCTGGCTTAACTTAAACATACGTTGCTTTTCTGGTCAGGATGAAACTGTCTTTTCACCCCAAGCAGGCAGCCTTATAGATGAGCTTATGCCTGGCACACACTCACTCATGCAAGCCCATACATATCCTTGCTGATTTCACCGCATTTTGTTTTCCTGGAAGGAATTCAAGCTGTTGCAGGAAAATTACGGTTAAGGGTGGGAAAAAGAGAACAACAGAAGCGCAGCTTTCTTGCCTAGCCTGCAGCAAGCGGGGAGGGGCGGTGGGAGTCAGAAACCATTTCTTTCTGCTCTGCTGCCAATTGTCACTTATGGATCTATTTATTGGGAGCTGAAAAGAGCAGACACAAAAAGCCCTCTCAGGAATTCTGTGCACGGAACAAAGGGGACCCTGCGAGAAGTGGAATTTCATTAGAGGGCTGTCCGGTTTAGCGGATCTCCTCCTCGACCACCCTGATCCAGGAAAAGAAGCCGCAGCCATCAGTTGCTGGAGTATTCACAGCAAGTCGAGAGAGACCCGTGATACACTGTTCCCACGGGCTTGCTTCAGTTGCCCGGAGCTTACACAGGCCTGAGAGAAACCTTTCACCAGGCTCCTCAGTCTGGAGGCTGCTCCCTATTGTCAACCCTTCTTGCCACTGAAATATTTCTTCCTTCTACCTTCTAAGACAATATTTTAACGAGTATTTATATGGCACATTAAATAAATAGAATTTATTTGTTATTATTCTATCGATTAAATAAATAGAATTAAATTAGGTTTTGAATTTCAAGTTCCTATAAGCAAGAAACTCCATGGACTCAAACTCAATTGAACCAAAATCCTGTCTTCTACCCATTGTCTCCGGGAACCCTGTGACTGGGTGAAAGGCACCATCTTGGTGGAAAGAAATCCAACAGCCCTTCAACTCCAGACTTGCAGTTAGTGAAGCCCTTTGGCTCTATTCTGCTCATGCCCCTCTCTGTTTTCTCCTCTGCTGCTGCTGGAGTTCATAGCACTCCCTGCTTTCCTATCCCAGCAAAGACTGTTCCCAACAGTGGTCCTGCACACACTGCCTGGGGTCCTCAATAATGGCCATAGGTCTCTCTCTGTCACACCATTGTCACCAGAAAAGTGTGTGAATCCCCAAAACATATCTACTAGACATACACAGTGAATATATATACCTAGCAGACATATACATTCACCCCCACACACACTCAACATGAATACCCAATAGGCATATACATACATTCAAGATGCATACAATCAACCCACCCTCAACAAGCATATTCAACAGATGCATCTGACAGGCATTCAAATTCAACGTGTACATATTCAATATGCATATACAATAGACACACCCAGCAGAATTCACACTTGACACATATACACTCAATGGATACCTGAGCTCCCTGATCAGCCAGCTTAGCCTGGTGACAAGTCCCAGATCAGTGAGAGACCCTGTCTCACAAAGTGGCAGGTCCCTACACACACACACACACACACACACACACAGAGAGAGAGAGAGAGAGAGGGGGGGGGGGGGTGGGGAGAGAGAGGGAGAGAGAGAGGAGGGGGAGGAGAAGAGAACAGAATTGGAAAAGGATACACACAATTAGTAATTTATCCACACAGTGTCTCTTTTGTTGTCTCTTGGATTTTTCTACTGTACACAGGTACAAAGGTCCTTTTAAGAGACAAGCTCCACCCACTCCTGATATCTCCCCCTCTATCTTCTCCCCTTTCTGAAGAGGCTAGCAGGCCTTTGCCTCTCTCCTTTGCCCCACTCTCTCTTTCTTTCTGTCTGTTTGTCTGTCTCTCTCTCCTTTCCCTCCCCTCTACCCTTTATCTCAATAAACTCCACACTCAAACTCTGTCTATATGGTGTACTTGTCTGTCCCTCAACCCCTGCAGGTTGGACCCACCTGCCATGGGACCCACAGCTAAGGTACCAACTTGTTTCGCTGTATCATAACAGCCTAGACTGCTGTGGGTTTAAGGGTTCTCTTGCCTCCATTTCAAAGCTGTGATTACAGTTGCTACCACACCTGGGTTATTATTTTTTCAGTAGAGCTAAACAAGGCAGGGTTAAACCCAGGGTCTTGTGCATGACAGCCAAGTGCTCAACCACAAACCAACTCTCTCATTGCACATTATTCTTAATCTTATATTTGTGTGTTTTAATTTATACCCAGACTAGGCTATCAGCTAAGTAAACAAGGCACTTAAACGAAAGTGTCTGAAGCATGACATAATTGATCTTCAAATAAACACCAACATTTTTACTGATTACCATCCACTGAGTCAAAATTCTTAGAGGACACTGAATCTCCCACACCTCAACAATCTTGTGTGAATGAGAAAGTAGTGACTGTCTGACTGTTTTTCCTTTACAAAAGAAACATTTTCCCTTATCATTTTGAAACAAATATGAAAAACTGAAGACACCAAATCTCTGATTGGCTTTCCAAGAACATGGTCCATTGGGAGCTGTTTTAACCCTTGCTTTCCAAGATTCAGCACAATGTGACAGGACATTCTAAAATTGTTTTGTCAATAAATTAAAGCTTTTCACATTAAATTAAAATGCTGAATAGCACTAGCCATTGAACAAGAAAAAACTACATCAAATCGTGATCACTGCTAATATCACACTGGGAACAGTTTACAAAATATCCTTAGACACTCTAAAGTAGAATAATAAAATTGAGATGACATTTAGTCAGTGCCATATGTAGACGGGGTTCATGGTTTGAAATCACATGTTTTCCATAACTTGAATTATTATCCCATTTTTTTGTTTGTTTGTTCCTACAACAATACCTGAGGCTGGGTTTGTGAGAAGGAAGTTTATTTAGCTCACGGTTCTAGAGGTTTGAGAGTATCTTTCTAGCTTCTATTTGGACACAAGAGACTCAGTAGATGGAACTGTTAGCAGAGAGAGAACAGAGACATGACTCTACATTGTCATTCCCAGAAGCCAAAGGAGCCTAGGACCTTTGTTGGGTCAGACTGGGATTTGTGGCTTCAATATTGAAAAGAAGTTTAAAATAATGAAGTTGAGTTATAGATTTTTATTAAAGATATTTCAATGTAGAGGGAAAAGAGGCACTTTGAAGAAAGCAAGACACATCTAAGTGCATGAGCAGAAAGAGTCTCAGAGAATAAGACTTATGTGTGGGGACAGGCTCCTTGAAGGACAGCCACAATGAATTGTTTTGATATTAACTATAAGTACCATTTGTGTGGCTTTCAATTTACATCTCAAATGGATGCTTAAAGCCATTTTCCTCCCCTTTCTCTTTTGTAGGAGAGTTAAATGAGGGGTTCCTGAAATACTCATGGTAGAATTATAATCTGATAAAGAGTAAACCCCAGAGTCATTATAGTTGTCCAAGGGACTTAGGATATGTCCTTTTAAATAAAAGTTTTGGTGTAGTGTTTTTAGTAATCACACCTGGAAAGAGATAAATGCCTTGACCAGTTATTAATTGTGTTGAAATTCTTGCTTTGTAGCTGGTGTCTTAGTTTGGGTTTCTTTTGCTATGAAGAGACACCATGACCATGGCAACTTTTATAAAGGAAAACATTTAATTGGGCAGCTTACAGTTCAGAGGTTTAGTCTATCATCATCATGGTGGGATCTGGTGGCATGTAGGCAGGAAGACATAGTGCTGGAGAGGTAGCTGAGAGTGAGTCCTACATCTTATACAGGCAACAGGAAGTGAACTATCTTACTGGGTGTGGCTTGAGCATATATGAGACCTCACATCCTGCCTCGACAGTGACACACTTCTTCCAAGAAGACTACACATACTCCAACAAGGTCACACTTCCTAATAGTGCAACTCCCTTTGGGGGCCATTTTCCTTCAAACTGCCACAGCTGGCAAGAGGCTTCAAGTGAACTCTGGGGGAAACAGCTTCTCTCTCTTCTCACATCCTCTGATATTTCTCTGCCTTTCTAGTGTGCCTCAGTACCACAATGGCAGGAATACATACAAGATGGGTCACTTGGTGAGATGGTTGGTGAGATGGAAGCCAGAGACCAGTTATTCTCTTTTACAATAAGTTGGGCTCATGAGAACTAATTCTCTCCACAAGATTGATATGCTCCAAAGGGAGTGTTCCCAATAACTTAATTGAAATTACCTGGCACTAGTGAGAAGGAAAGCGGAACCCACAAGAAACCCGCTTAGTTGTTTATTAAGGGAGGGGGTGTACAGGCCTGGTGAAGGTCAGTGTGCAGCGCACTGAAGAAAGCTCTCCAGCTTAAAAGCCCTTTAAAAGGGCTGCCTAGTGCATGTGCACAGAGGGATGGCTTGGTTACGTCGTAAGCAGATGACGGAGCTCACACATGCGCACAAAGGCTTTCACAGTTATGTCAGACATAGGTTATGCAACCATGCCACACGTGTGTCACACAATGTCCTTTAACATCACCTGGAGCCATTAGGCACTTCTGCCTGCCTGAGGGCTTATCAACACATGTGTGGCCCTGGAACCCAGAAGTGTCAGCCATATTGTGGCTGAATCATTACATTAATCACTTTGCACTAGGTTCCGCCTCTTAAAGGTCCCCCAGCCCCGCTCCACGTCCCACTGGCATGCTAGGGTCCTGGCTTCCACACATGAACCTGTGGAGGATGCTTTCAAGCCACTATCAGATTCATGCAGTAAGCTTGCTAAGTGAAGGTTTCTGGTTCTCAGGCATGCCCAAGGTCCAGAGCCTCTGAGAAGGATGCTGAGTGCCTGTGGTTTTAATAAGCACCCTAGGTATTAACTGGGATAAAGCTGTTATGGGAAACTCCCATCTTGTCAGAAAGTAGTTTCAGGGCATCAAGAAGATAGAAAAGCGGAATTTTGGGTTGGAATATGTCAGGTAAAAAGAGAGTGTAGGACCCAGCCATGACAAGCTCAATAGAGGTGCGAGTCTCAGTAATTTACCCTAAAGCAATACCTGGTTCCAAGAAAGATCACAAACTGAGACCACCCAGGCACCACCCAGGAACAGACCATCCAAAGGAAATTCCTAACATTCTAACCATTGTAGATAGGATCACCTGTCAGCACACACCCATCTCTTTTCACCAGGACACCCCTAGACAAATATCAGGCAATCAGGGATTCTGAACCTTAGGAATCTTTCACTCCTACTTTTGCTACTGTAACAACCTAACCCCAACTGAACTTGGGGCTCCCTGATCATTCTAATATGTTGGACACACGGAGAGTCTGGGCTTGCGAACTTGTGTAAGAATAAAGGCCTTTTGCTTTTACATACAGGACTCAGTCTCCTAGTTGGTTTGGTGGGGAAGACGCCGTTATCTGGGCATAATGAGGGCAGATTTGGAGTTTTCCTGTCCGGAATGCCTTTTCTCAAATACCCAGCAGCCACTTCCCAAATAATTCACTCAGATGCTTAATATGAATTATAAATGCTGGACCAATAGCTCAGGCTTAACTAATCAGCTCTTATATTTTAAGTTAACCCATATTTGTTATTTATGTTCTGCTACATGGTGGTACCCTTATTAGCATAGCAAGCTCATTTCCTGTTACCTCTGCACCTGGCTGATAACTCCTCTGGCTCTGCCCTTCTTCCTCCCAGAATTCTCTCTGTTTCAGGCTGCCTTGCCCAATCTCTTTCTGTCCAACTACTAGCCAATCAGCTTTTTATTAACAGTGAGAGCAATGCATAATTACAGTGTACAAAGATTGTTGCAGAGCACAGATCTGAGAGCTTGACCCTGCCCTATACCATCCTAGAAAGTCTGCACAAAGGCAGAAGACCTGGAAGGCTCTCAAGAATAGAAGAGTGTTGTATGGGTTAATTCATACGTGATGAGACAGGTGCAGTTCCATACCTCAGACCTGCCTCCTGTGTGGAAAAGCTATTAAACATCCAGGCACAGCAATTGATCTCCCCATGGAGGCAAAACCATGGAACTAGCTAGGAAATGGCTAGGAACTGGTGATTCTGCCCAGGCTAAAGTGAGTTGTTTACATATTCCCTGCCATCTCACCCATTGAGTATTTCAGTAATTGAGCACTCTCTCTCTCCAAGCCTGAACATTCTTCTTCTTTGGTGTGATCAAGTTGAGCATCCACTGAATGGGGCTCATCAGTGACGGCTTGACATCATTTCTGAGAGACTGTCTGGGTGAAGATGAATGCTCCAAAAAGGAGTTTTTATAGCACCAGCCCCTGTCGAGCCTTGCTGTGATTTTTGATTTAATTCTCACCAAAAGCATTCTCCTATTTAACATTTTTCAGCCATGAAAACATAATTGTTAGCTGGGCTTACAAACTGGAAGTGCAATTCTGGAGACAGAGGAATAAGTCACTGGAAGCACACTGACTGGTAATGAGATTAGAGGCTCAAGCTTCAACCATCACCCAGAATAAAATGTATATATTAAAATGCCTTCCTAAACCCTTAGGAAGCTGAGAATGAGCTCCCAGGACCACCCGGTAGCTGTTATGCAAATTCAGTGGGTATGTATTCATAACAAGCAATCTTTAGAGTTTTTTTTTTTTTCCTGAGAGAAAATAGTTTGGAATTGCTCCCTTGGGAGGACCCTTCACCTGACCTCCAGGCCCAGGTGGCTCTGCCGAATACAAAAGGGTTGAGCACACCAAACTCCTGAGCATGGAGGCTCTGAGATGCAACTAGCTGCAGCAATCCAAAGCAAAGGAGGGAAGAATGAACCGGCCATATTCTTCTTTATCTGTTGTGGTTAAGCATGGTTTCTCTCACCATATTGTTCAAGTTGATTGTGTTTTCATATCTCCACCTTCCTTGCAGACACAATGCTCTGAACTGCTTAGAATGGTTAGCACACTTGTGATTAACATATTTATGATTAGCATGTTTCAACAGAAACTTGAACAGCAGAAGTATGGAACTCAGAGATAATGCTCTTTATCAGAGAAATGTAATTGGAAGTTTAGGACACTCCTATACATCCATAGCTTCTTCTCTTGATGGCTTTTTCTTTAGAGGGTACAGAAATGGCTAAAATCCAGGACAAGGAATCTATAAGTGAATTTTATAATAAGAAAGGACTGAAGAGATCTCCTTTGACAAAACCAATATGCCGTTTAAAATGCATTAGAAAAGCATCACATGAAATGAACCTTGAACTGTGCATTCAGGCTAAACGCAACTTTCAACGTGGATGGGAAAATAGGGGCAGAAATGAACTGTCTGCCTAGGAGTTGAGTTCAGTGATACAGTGTGTGCTCCGTGTGTGCAGGGTCCTGGTTCGGTCCAATCACCAGCACCGTTATAACAATAAAATGAAAAATTAAAAAAATAAAATGGCTAGCAGGCCATCTGGGGAGAATCCTAGCCTTGCTTTCCCGGAAGCATCCTATAGAAAGCACAGTAGCATAGCATGGCTGTGCTCTGAGAGCTTGCTTTGATTACCATTGGCGGGGGCGGGACGGGGCGGTACACTATTGCTCCTGTTACACTACAAACTTCTTTGACTTTGAAAACACAGCCATGGTGAACGAAAATCTGATATGTGAACTTATTGGAGATGTCAGACAACCAGCTTCTAGAATATCATCTTTCTTTACAAACTTTGCTTGTAGTTTCTGGGAACTAGGAAATTTGCCTTCTCCCAGGCCAAAGTGGGAGGCAGCTTCCCACTGCCATTACAGACACTGGAGGCCATCACCTAATAAAGAAGAAGGGCTTGTTTTTGGTCCCCAGTTTTGGAGCTTTCAGACCATGACTGAAACCTGTTGGTTTGAGCATGTGGTGAGGCAGCACATATGGTGGAGAAAACTGCTCACCTCAGGCTTAGGATTGAGGGGAGATAAATATCAGGGCCCTGCAGTCCCCCTAGAAAGCTCATCTCCAATGACCCGAATACCTTCTGCTATGACTCCCCTTTCGAATGACCACCTCTGTGCTGGTTAGTCTTTTGTCAATTTGACACAAGTTAGAGCCATCTGGGAAGAGGTGTCCTCAATGGAGACAATCACAATGCCTCTGTCACATTGGCTTGTAGGCAAGTCTACGGGGGCTTTTTCTTGATTAATAATAGATGTGGGAGGACCCAGCTCATTGTGAGTGGTGCCACCCACCCCTGAACTGGTGCTCCTGGGGCTGAGAAAGCCACGGGAGCAAGCGGTAGGCGTGGCTTCTGCGTCAGTTCCTATCTCCAGGTTCCTGCCTTGAGTTCCTGCCCCGACTTTCCTTAATGATGGACTGCAGCTGTAGGTAAAACAAACTCTTGCCTTTGCTTTCGGTCATGGTGCTCACCACAGCAATAGGAAGCAAACTAGAACACTGCCAAACAGTACCACACTGGGAAACCACACCTTGTTACATGAGCCTTCGGGGCGGGGGTGGGGGGCGGGCGGAGATGGAGCTCTTGAGACTAATCGTCTTTCATTAAGACACAGCCAACGTCACCGAAGATTCCTCCACTAACATGGGCGCTGTACCTTACTCTTTGCCCCCAGCAATGAAAACATGCTGGGCAGATAAACGAACAGTGGTGAAGGGTGAGAAAAACACGTGGGCAAAGAGACTTTCAGAGGGCAGAACGGTAGTTCTGGATGAATACATATTTGAGGAAGATTAAATGAAAGAACAAAAATCTTTATACGTGTAAAAAAATGCCTATTATTGGGAAATAGACCTGGGTTTCACATTTGAATTTAGAATTTATATTCATTAAACTGGAAAATCAAAAAAAAAAAAAAGGCAACTTCTTTCAAAATCACCAGTAAAATCACAGTGGCATTTGGGAGTTTCACTTCCCTAGGAAATGTGCCGGTCACACCATGTTACACAGAAACCTTTTTAAAATGTTGGTTTCCGGCCGTCTTGTTCCATTGAAGAACCATGTGCCCTGTGAAGAGGAAACAAGAACGTTCCCCATACCTGCACCCCCACCTTCCCGACTGAACCAAGAGAACCATGTCCCTTCCTTCGACATGAGTGACCCTAGAAGTGTGTTTGCTTTGAAATCTCAGACCAGTTCACATTGCTCAGAATCAATACAGTGAGCAGGAAAAATCTGCCTGTTAAAGAATAATTGCTCTCTGATGTAGAAGGTGGGAGGAGGACTTTGAGAAGATGTTACACCATGGAAATGGTTGTTGCCACCAAAGTAAAATGTATTTACTCTCTATTTATAATAAACAACCAAGAGAATATCAGTAGTCTTGATATTCTCTTGCTGTCCTGTGTGTACGTGCAGTTTGGATGAGGATTCTCCCAGAATTGGTGTCATTTTTCCCCTGACCTGTCTGTCATTCATCTTTACCTCTAACACTTCACAAACTAACTTGAACAGCAACAGGAACAGGAAAGGAAAATCAATCAGGTGTGCTCAGAGTCTGCGCAATGTCCTCCACTGTAAGTTAATTCATCATTTGGCTGCTATTTCTAATCCTTCTCGGAATGAAGTAAATACCGACAGCTGACTCTCCCTACACACCAGCTCCATAGTCTGATTCAACCAAGCAACCAAAGATCAAAGCCGGCCTGGACAACAAAGACTGTTCCAAGATAAATGGAAAAGGCCCGGGGTTGTATCTCAGTGATAGAGTGTTAGTGTAGCATGCACAAGGGTCTGGGTTCCATTCCAGTAAAATCAGATAAGAAGAATGAAAATAAAGGATATGGGTGTCTGTGTGCAGGTTCTAGGGAAGAACTGTCATTTTACAGAAGCTGGGTCTCCTTGAGGCAACTTGAAATCAGTCCTCTGCAGGCACCCGGGCAACTGTAACATTCTGTGTGGTTATATTCTTAGAAGAATTGCATTTCTTCAAGCATGGGATTCCCAATCATTGAGATTAATTCCTTTGCAAACACTCTCCTCAATTCCATTTTCTCTTGATTGAAATATACTGACTACATGTTAGAACCTGTTGCCCAGAAAGTGGAGGAAAATTAATCACCAAGAGCTATTATCATCAAGGATAAAATTACATTAAGGCCTCTGAAGACGAGACAGCGCTTAACCTACACACAGGTGTGGTTATGAGTGAGACACCGCGGAGAGCCCCGGAACCCCGGTTGTTTGCCAACACAGGCCCACACGGCCAGGTTCCATATACCAACTATTTCAACTGATTTTGAATAAAACCATCTTCTGATGTGGCGGGAAGGCCTATGGACTCTCCAAGGCAGTGCTTGTTTCGTGTGCCGTTCAGAAGCAGGACACTGACGAGCCAAGGAGACAATCTAACTTGCTCTCACGCAGGAATTTGCTGATGTTGAACTCAGAGTGGGGTTCAAGAAGAAGTGTAATTAGAGTCCAAGGCGATGCCAGTTTAAAATAGGTTATTAACAAAGAGCGGCCTGCAGCTGCTTAGCTCCTAAACTGTGGCCACCAGGACTAACATTGACTTTCTAGACTGAACATTTCGTGGTGGGGCAAGAGAGTGGTGGCAACAGATACCACAGAGCCCAAGCTTTTCACACTTGCATGCACACACACACATACACCTATGCACACATGCGAACACATGCACAAATATTCACACTTGTACACACACATGCCCCTATGCACACCTACAAACACATGCACAATTATTCACCCTTGTACATACACATTCATATATGCACACATGCTTGCACACATGTATATACATGTACATGTGAATGCACATACCCACATTACTCACTCATATTTATAAGCATTATAAGTAATTAAGTTTTTTGTTCTTGTTGTTTTATTTTGTTTTTGTTTTTGTTTTGTTTTGTTTTTGAGACAGGGTTTCTCTGTGTAGCCCTAGCTGTCCTGGAACTCACTTTGTAGATCAGGCTGGCCTTGAGCTCTGAAAGATTCACCTGCCTCTGCCGCCTGAGTGCTGGGATTAAAGGCGTGCACCACCACCATCACCCGATGACAGTTAAACTTTTATTAATAAGGAGGGAATGAGTGCCCTAGTTATTAGTTTTTTTTTAAGTCATTTATCAAAATTAGGTGTTCAGTGGTTTCTACTCATTAAATATTTATTTACATATTAAAAAATGTTAGTTTATGACCTCCGTTATGCAGTATGGAGGCCAGATATTTACCCATAAAACTGCATACAGACAACATGACATGGGGCATACACATATAAGCAGCTACCCAAAAAGCAAGCATCAAGTCAAATACTCCTATAGAACTCCGCAAACAACCATGAAGGACCTCTATCACCTTTCGTTCACTCACAAGAAAAGAAGTTGACTGGATACTAGCCCGTTATGGTCTCAATGAGAAATGTTGCCCACAGCCTCGGATATCTGAATACTTGGTCCCCTGCTGGCTGCTGTTTGAGAATGTGAAGGAACTTTGATAGAGAAAGTATGTCACTGGGGGCAGACTTTGAGGGTTTCACCCTACTCTCAGTTTGGTCTCCCTGCTTCATGCTTATGGTTGAAGATGTGATTTCAGCTTCTTGCTCTGGCTACCATGGCTGCCACTTGCTGCCATGCCTCCCTGAACTGATGGACTCCTAAGCCTCTGGAAGCATAAGCATAAACTCTTTTTGGGAAGTAGAAAAAGACAAGATCTCCTGAGTAAATTGGGAGCATGGCAACCTTGGGAGAGGGTTGAAGGGGAGGGGAATAACAGGGAGAGGAGCAGAGAAAAATGTAGAGCTCAATAAAAATCAGTAAGAAAGAAAGAAACAACACAAAAAAATAAAAAATATAATCTTTCTCCCGTAAGTTGCTTTTTGTCAAGGCATTTTTACCATACAGAAGAAAAATAGCTGAGACATTCATGCCGGATGACACACTAATGCACTCAGAACACTATTGTTGCCCCAGTGAACCAGCATTATTCTACAATGCATGCTTACTACTGTCAAATAACTATAACCAGCTTCTTCAGTGGCCATGAGAAAAGATTCCATGAATGTGTAGTTGAATGTCTCCTTAGGGGTTTAGGTATAAAAAGCAATATTCTGGACCCAATTTGCTAAAGACCCTGGGCCTTTTGATAAGGTTGGTATGCCTTAAACTTTAGCTTCCCAGGAATGAGGAAGCTGTAAATACAGCAGCCACATCACTTCACCTTTTGGATAACTCCAGGAAGTTGTCATACATGCTCCATGGATGCGCTAGGAAATTGTCTCACATAATCCACAAACACTTGGTGAAGCTGTCTCACACATGTTAATGGGCTCCATCACAACTCAGGCCACTCCTGAGTTTGCAGAACCTGAGTCTTTCTTATTTATTTTCTTAGCGGCAATAGGAGAAAGGCAGGGTTCTAGCATTGGTGTTAGACCTGGCTTCTTAGGGGGCTCATCAGGGTATCCGGGTAGAGGTGGTCATTCTGCCTGTGCTCACAGAGGTGTTCACAGAGGACTATAGAGCGGATCCTCGCACTCTGGAATCCATCAGACATGACCCGTGAGAATATCAGGAGAAATTCAGGTTCAGAAGCCAGAAAGCTTTCCTTTGTTCTTCTGTTCCTTTTGATGTATAATGCACCGTTTTGAAGCCATGTTTAGGTTATCTGGATACTGTAGGAAGCAGAAGTATGTTATTTTCCCTCTCTAGCTTTTTCTTGTGAAAATTTTTATTTAGTCAGAAAAGTTGAGAGAATGGGGGAAGTCTTACAAAAATCTGGACTGATTCTCTTAGGTTTGACAGTTTTTAATATTTTGCTCTATCTCCTTCATAAATTTGCTACCTGTCTGTCTATATGTATTATGCTTGTATGTATTATTATATGTGTAGTGATTGCAGAGTAGTTTAAAGCATCATATAAGTTTTTCTGCATATAAAACCAAAAAGGACACTTATATTACAAAGCACAAGAAATAAGCTTAGGAAAGTAAACACAATTATAGGATATCATCTAATATTCTATTTATATTAAAAATAACTTCCCTGTGGTCCAGAGTACTTGCCAGTTGCCAACCCGACTGTTGAACTTCCAGCCTCCTCGATTATAAGAAATAATCTTTTGATCTTCATAAAGTACCGAGTCTCAGAAATATCGTTGCAACAGCAGAAACCAGACAAGGTCACACAGTACAAAGAGGTGACATGCAAGAGCATACCCACCACGGGTGGCATTCTGAAGAAGTGCTAGATTTCAACTGTAGTAAGGGAGGAGGCATTTGAGGACCTAGGGAACAGTGCCACCCTGGAGTGGCTGCTGAACCTTAGCTGTGTGTATCTATAGAAGAATGGGCTGAACCTTAGTTGTGTATATCTATAGGAGAATGGACTACCAGAGCCGTGAAAGTGTCAGGAAATGGGATGGAAGACAGGGGTGACAGAATGCAGAAGTCTGGAAGCCAGGCGGAGGTTTTAGAATTTACTTCTGACTCAGGAAGCCACTGGGGGGAAGCCACTGCACCCCTACAGGAATCAAGTAAACTTCTGTGGACTACCTATCCATGTATCAATTTTCCTCAGCTCCTTATTTTTCTACATTTTCCTAAGCCTCAAATCCTAAATTTATGCACATTTCATTATACATCAGTGTGAGCAAGTTATCATAAATCCTTTGGGGGAATCGAACACACCTGTATTATGTTTATATATCATTGTCTCTACTCTATACCCCTGTCAACTTATGTGGTAAAATTTTTAAAGTCATATTACTTGTTTTATAATAATTTTGTTGTTTAATGAGGCATTGGATTAGCTCAAACAGGTAAGAATGGCATTCAGGCTTGGGGACTTTGACTCTATAAGGAAATGATGAATCCTAGTAGGAAGGGTGATATCTGAATTTATCTAACCGCACAAAACACAGGCAGTCCCAGTATCACTATGACGAAGCACCATGACGTCGCTGATTCCAGTCACAGTGGTGACCCATAAACATTTCCAGCTTGACCCTTAGACTTTCCTTGTTTTCCCTACAGTTTCCACAGACAGACTCACTGGCTCACCTGCCCACAACAAGCTCGGGCAGCCCATGGAAAGTGGGTCAAGTAGATGCTTCCACCAGCTAAGAAACATGAACCCCGAAGATAACACTCATGTGCTCCTGCCAGTGAGGGCAAGGATAGAGATGGTGGGGGAGGGATGCCAACACTGCATGGTGACAGGCCGTTTGCTCAATGATTTCACACACTAAGTATTAGGAAAAGTGCAAAACACCAAGCAGCCCTTTCCAATGGGGTCACTCATGGCTACAAATAGTCTCACAATCTTGAACCTTGGGCCTCTTGCATGCCAATCAAGTGTTTCATTTTTGAACTCTATATTATTATCTTCTTTTTGTTTACTTTCTGCATTGACACAAGGTCTTTCAAAGATGTCCATATTGGTGTTGAACTCACTCCAACTCAGAGAGGCCTTGGACTTCTTCCAACCTTCCTGCCTGAGTCTCCTGAGTAACTGGGATTATTGGCTTGAACTACCAGGTCTGGCTAGTTTCATACGATTTTGCGCTTTCTTTGGATTGTAGGAATCTCAGTGCTCAAACATGGGGATGTGTATACAAATTCTCACAATGGACAAAGCCAGATAATGCAGCCAGACCTCCATATTCATGGATTCAACCAACCACAGAAGAAAAGAAAGAAGTGTTTATTCTGAATATTTACAGACTTTTTTGTAATTTAGTATATATATATATATATATATATATATATATATGTATATATATAATTATTTAAACAACCTTATATTGTATCATCTAGACATAATTTAACTAATATGGGAGGATTGCATATTTGTGTGTTCATGCTGTGCCATTTGGTTGATGAAATCTGAGCATCTTTGAGTATGTGTTAGCTTTCTTTCTGTTACTGTGATAAACACCATGACCAAAGGTAACTTGGGGAGGAGCTGATGTCAGCTCATAGGTGTGATCTACCGTGAAGAGAAGCCAGAGCAGGAACTGAAGCAGAGGCATGGAAGAATGCTGCTTACTGATTTGTTCCTCATGGCTGGCCCAGCCTGCCTTCCTTACCCAATCTAATCCAGGGGTGGTACTACACACAGTGGGCTGGGCCCTTGCCCATCAACCGTTAATCAAGAAAAAGACTCACAGACTTGCCCACAGCCCAACCACAATTGACGCTCCCTCTCCCCAGACGACTACTCTAGCTTGTATCAAGCTGACAAAAAACAAAACTAAAAGACTAATCAACATTGGGCATGGGAAGAGCTCCTAATAAAACACATTTTCTCAGAGTACAGTGGGGATCTACAGATAGAAGAAAGGCAAACCACTGCCTCATACTAATGCCTCCAATTCAGATTGCAATCAAGGGAACTTTATGTCTTTAATTTTATATTTACTTTTCACAGAAAATTTTGATTTTTTTCTTGACCACATTTTTTTTTTAAAAAAAAAAAGGTCTTATTATGTAGCTCTGGCTGGCCTGGAACTTACTATCAGGCTGGCTTGGAACTCACAGATATCCTCCTGCTTCTGTCTCCTGAATGTTGTAATCAAAGGTGTGCACCACCACATCTGGCCAACCATAGTTTTGTGTTTGCTTTATTGTACCATATATAAATAAAAGTCTCAAAATAAAAACAATCTATTAAAGTTATGCTAACACCTCTAAGGCAGCCAAAAATGAAATCTGTTACCTAGGCCATGCGTAGTTACTTCCGTCCTCAGGAAAGGGGCAGACAGGACAGTGTGCGGGTTGGTGTGAGAGGCAGATATGAGACAGTCGAGAAAGGCCCTAGGATTGCCTCATCTTGTGAGTGGTGAGGCTGAGATGGAACAGCAAATATAGATTCAAATACAGAATCCTGGAGAAGTCACGCTTGGGACTGAGGACACTTGTAGCCCATCCTCATTTTGTGGCTTTCATGGTTTGGATCTTAAGTTGTCCCCCAAGTCCCATATACTAAATGTTTGGCCACCAGGTTGTGGCAATACTAGGAAGTGGTAGAACTTTTAAGGGGTAGAACCCGGTGGGGGGTTTAGGTTATTGGGGTCAAGCTCTTGACTGGGTCCTGGGATCCTCAACCCCTTCCTTTCCCTTTGGCCTGCTGGCTGCCAAAGTGAGCAGATCTTCACCTTGTGCTTCTACCTTTATATGTGGCCTCTCCATAGGACCAAAGCAACAGGACTAAGTGACCATGGACTGAAATCACGAGTCAAACGCACACTCCCTCCCTTTAAGTTGCCTTGCCCTGAGCTTTTTGGTCACAATGATGAAAAGTTGAGTAAAGTGAGCAGCAGAAATATACGGTGACCACACTGTGGGTTCACCATCTGCAAAGGGGCAAAAAAAGAAAAGAAAATGTGATCACTGAGAGCAAAGAATTTGCTCAAATGAGCTTTGAAATTACTTTGCAATTACAGCAGCAATGCCCTGGCTTTGTGTTAAATTTAGAAGATGCTACCATTGCATAAAAGAAAGCCTCATGCTCCTAAGAGCTCCTACCACTCTTGAGGTGCGATAACCATGAACATTGTGCTTTTGCAAGGTGGTTCAGTACATAGGGCTAGCGTCTCCAGTAAAACTCAGGGCTGATGGTGGGTTGTGAAATGTTTCCCATGTCCCATTCAGGAAAGGAAAGAATGGCAGTTTCCAGGCCAAGAACAGATTGTCCGTCTATCTCATCCAGTTCTTCATGCCATTGGCTCACTCATTCAGCAGGTAATCAGTGAGCAATTACCAGGTGCCTAGCCCTGTACACTGGTCATACAAGCACAAAAGACATGGTTGAAGCAGGCCCTTGCCCTGTAAAGATTCCATTTTAGCCAGATAAATCGGATGGCTACTTCATACGACCATGAACAAGCAGACACTGTGAAAGACCACGGCATCTTTTGGCACCTTCCTAAGTGTGGCTGTGCCATGCCCAGCTATGCCACTAACACAGAGAAGCTTCTAGATGACCAATAAACTCCAGGTTCTCATCAGCAACACAGAAACTTAAACTCCATGTAGACCCACTACATTGCAATTTGTTTTGCACTGAGGTCCTGGGAAACTGACAGGCCCACTGGGTTTGAGAAGAGCTGGTGGGAAGACCGAGTAGGAATCTGTAGTTTAGGCATTGCAGGAAAGTCATTCCACAATGAAAGCCTGCTGGCTCTACGCATGGCCCAGGCTGTGAAGATACTTGGTGTTTTGGGGCAATGAAGGAAGGCCAATATTCTGGCTCATGAGGATTGTGGGTGAGTAGTCTGCATTTAATAGGTCCTCAGAGGTCCTTGGTTTGGGGCTCTGTGTCTGCTCTGGAAGCCCCTGCCTCCAGCTTCCTTCTCTGTTATGGTGCAATGACCTTCTTCTTGTGCCCTTAGTCTGCTGAGACCCATACCTGTCATTGTGCTTCAAACCTGTCCACAATGCTGAGGTCCCATTGCTGCTGCCTTGAGGAGAAACAGTTGAGACACTTGTTGCAGGATGTCCAACTGCTCATCATCCTGCTGGCAGAGCAGCTGGTGAGGTCAAAACCTCCAAACTCCCCAGGCAAGGGATGAAACCAGGCTGCCTTCTGCTCCAACCTTGAATATTGGGAAGATGTGGCAGAGAGAAAGTGGGTGGGGGACAAACAGGGGTTCTGGGGATGGTCACAGTGAATGACACGACAGGATCCAGGTGTCCCCGGGACATATCCTCTGACTCATCCTCACTCTCTGCTCTGGGCTGAGCACTCTGGCTTATTAGGAACTCTTTGTGTGGTCTGTTGCCAGACACGTGGCTCACTCGGGTTTAGCTGCGGGAAAGTTTACCAATCTTTGTGTTTTCTTTCTCTTAACTTTGAAAGCTAAAGAAGAAAGGGGAAGCTTGAAGGAAAAAAAGAAATAAAAGCAAAACAATCACAGAAGAAATCAACTGAATATCCAAGCACCCCTCCCAAAACACAGGTTTTGAATTTCATGCAGACTTCTGTACAAGCCTGCTATTTACTCCTATGGATCGGATTGAAGTATCTGGTTCCCCAAGCTCTTAACTGTGAGCAAAATTCTGCCTTGGATACAACTCAGTAATTGTAAACCTGACTTGGATGTGGAGCAGGTGACCCAGAGAGCTCCTGTTTGCTCTCCGTTTCCACATTCTATTATGTAGCTCCCAGCACTGAATCAGCCAATCAACCTGACTTATAACCCGAAACCACTCCATGTCCTGCGTATCTGTTACCGACGTTTATGGAACTCAGGTCCTCAAAGGTGTTCACACTTAGTGCCATGTACCTTGCTGCTGCCCTTAATACCGTGGAAGACTTTTGAAATCTGACTTTAAATTCTTAACTGAATTTGAGATGCGTTTCAAAACATTCCAAATTTTGGTGCATTTTGGATTTCGGATTAGGGACGTTCAGCCTGTTAATGTCTATGTGCATATCGGAGAATCTGAAAGTTTCCAAAATCAGAAACACCTTTGGTTCCAAGCATCGTACTAGTGCCGATAACCACAGCCCCTATGAACTGATGTGTGCCATGCTGTGCAATGAGCAGAAGTTAGCATTCCATGGCTCCTCCCCGCTCACCAATTTATCTTTCTGCTGCCCTTTCTGTGATGCTTTCTGAGCCTTAGCTGTGGAGGTGGGAGTTGATGTCGATGACTCATCCACAGCCCAACACTCCCAGTACTGGGCACTTAGATGACTTAGGGGTTTTTGCACTAACCGGTTACCCACTGCAAAAAGAATCTTTTCTAACCAAAATTGGGAGCAACACAGATCTATAGGTGTGGGCATATTATGTAGAAAGCAGTTTGACAACATGATGCTTAAGTGATACAATTATCATTTTTCCTAGGGCCTGTGATCTGCCCAGTAGTGGGCCTTTGACCATATTTGTAGACCCGTCATGAAATCCCTACAATGGAGCAGGCCTCACATGTGCCCACACCCATGAAAGCACTATTTTATTAGTGGGTGCTTCTTGCCAGGCAAGTTGGTATTGCAGCATTCAGAGTTGGAGCTGGTTCATTTTTGCGGCCATATGGTAGTCCCCTGTACTTACGTGCCAGAGGTTTATTCATTCCCCTTTGGATGGGCATCTACCTTATCATTTCTCCCCTTATCAAACAGGGCAACCACAGTTGCTTGGTATGTGTCTCTTAGCGCACAGAGGCATTTTTCTAGAATTGGGAAAATAATCCCCGGAGGGAGATGTTGGGCTATATTCTCTAAACGTGTTTAGGTTTAGGAAGTCCTGCTAGCCTGCCTTCCAGAGGACTTGCTTCAATGGAAAGATCCATGTCAGTCTCTGAAAGTCCATGCTTCCTTTAGAAGCAAACACACTGTTCTTGTCAAATTTATCCATTTTTAAAGGTTTTAAATACGTGTCCCAAATGTTTCCGTGGAATGCATATATGCCGAAATGTATTCTACTCATTAGTCAGTTGGGGAAATTTGAAATATGAAAATAGTTGATTCAAAGACCATTTGGGAATGGCACATGTACCCAATTTCCCAGAGAGTAAGGGGGCAGAGAGTAAGGAAGAAGGGTCAGAAGTGTGAGTCAGCCTGGGCTACAAAGTGAGACTTTATCTCACAAAGAATTGACATGAAGGAACTTGGTGTTTATTTTTTTTTTCTGAGGCACACACACACACACACACACACACACACACACACACACACTTGTGCAGTGAAATATAATATAGGGAGAAAATAATTCAGGTTTCTGGCCAGCTTCAGATCTTCCTGCACCTGCCTGGAATAATTGAGTTATATATGTGAGCCACAATTCCAACCCCATACAATCTTTTTATTTTTCTCTTTTAAGTATTAAAATGAAGCGACAACCAGGATTGTGCAGAGAAACCTTGACAGAAATGGTTAATGTTCTACAGAACATAATGTTCTATAGAACATAATGTGTTCTACCCAGTGGCTTCCCGACAGTGACTCTTTCTGCTCTGCTGTCTAGTTTTTTTTTTTTTTTTTTTTTTTTTTACCTCCAGATCCCTTTAAGGAAGCCCTGCTAATATGAAAACACTTTCTTCAGCGCTCAGGAATGCTAGGCTCAAAGTGCAGGCCCGTCTCACCAAGCTAGGTCACTTGGGCAGTCAGGAACTGAAGACCTGATTGTTCCCAGCACACCCTCCCCCAAAGATGGGGTGCCTGGAGATCCTGGGAATGATGCTGAGGGAGTAGAGAGCTTCAGAAGGAACCTGGGTCCAGGGACCAGTAGGAGGAAACTTTTAAGAAGTTATTAAGAGGGCAGAGGCAGTCCTCTGCCCAGCAGATTTTTTGCAGTGAAAACTGTGATCGAAATAACCCTTTCCCCGGGGGTGAGGGGCAACGGACATCAGGGTCAAATGAAGCCCAGAAAGACCTGTTGCCAGCTTCCAATGTCTCTGCTCCACATTGGACTTTCGAGACTTTCTAGAACAGTCTCTCTCCCTTGCTGTGCGCAGAAGAGTGTTTCTGGAACCCTCTTACAAATCTGAATGCTAGACATTATCTATTGACAACAGTCTAAGAAACTCACGGAGCATGTGTTTTCAGCGGGCAGTCCTACCAGCTGGACTTCCTAAGCTCCTCCGGAATCATTCTTTCCCAGGAGACCCTGTCCCTTACAATCCTGTCCCACATGCCCTTTTGGCGGACAATTCTTGGGGTGGTTAGTAGATCTCCTGGGGGCTCCTCCTCTGAGAACTACACTGTCTCGCTTTCTCGTTGATCTGTCGCGCTGCGTCCCGGGCCTCCGCCAGGCTAAGGCACGACCGGAATGCGCTGGAGGACTCGGGGCGGAGACGCCGGTAACCGAGGGGACACGGGGCGGGCCTGCCTGAGTCCGGGTCCAGGCCACGCACAGGCCGCGCAGATCGAGGGCGGCGCGGGGACCAGCACCAGGACCACTGTCCCAATTGTCGCGCTATATTGTCCCGCGTCGCTGCCCCCTGCGGCGCCGCCCGGGGACTCCAGATTCCAGCGACTTGCCGATCCCACCCCTGCGCGGGCCGGGCAGAGTGCTCAACTCCGGATTGGAGAATCCCGAGGATCGGTAGTAGTAGGAAAGAAAGTAGGAGCCGGCCGACTGGGGAGGCAGCGCCGCGCGTGGAGCGCTCGGCCAGGACAGCCCTCGGCGGGGCCCGCGGCGGGTCAGCTGGAGGCGGGAGGGAGGCGCCGCCGCCCGGACTCGACGTAGACGCCCGCGCCGCCCGCGATGGGAAGTGCCTTATAAAGCCGAGGCTCGCGCGGCGGGACAGACTCCTGGCGGCGCCGCCCTGAGCGCGGACCGCACGCAGCCGCCCCAGAGAGTGCACGGAGCCGGGGCATATCTGCGGGGCACCAACCTCGCCCCACAAGGACTCTTAACGGCCCTTGTGGGGTTCGACCGCGTCCTAAGAAGGAGGCCCCCCAACCCCGATCGCCACTGCCCGGAACCACTCTGCCCAGGCGGACCCCGGGTGGGGGCCGAGGGCGCCCCCGGCGGCAGGGGTATGCGCGGTCCGCGGCATGGCCTCGGCGGTGTTTGAGGGCACGTCGCTCGTGAACATGTTCGTGCGCGGCTGCTGGGTGAACGGGATCCGTCGGCTCATCGTCAGCCGGCGCGGCGACGAGGAGGAGTTCTTCGAGATCCGCACCGAGTGGTCGGACCGCAGCGTGCTCTACCTGCATCGCAGCTTCGCAGACCTGGGTCGCCTGTGCAAGCGCCTCCGCGACGCCTTCCCCGAGGACCGGCCCGAGCTGGCGCGCGCGCCGCTGCGGCAAGGTGCGGGGCTGCAGGACTGGGGGCTGCGGGACACCGGGGCTACGGGGCGCCAGGGGCTGCGGGCTGTGGGAGTGGCGCTGGGGGAGGAATCGAGCGAAGAGATCCTGTCAAAGTGCAATGAAGTCAGAGAGGGAAGAGTTACTTAAACTGAGACTGTTTCTTCCCTCTGCTGGTAAGCACCAGACATCTAGACCCCGGGTTTCCCGAAAAAGGGTACCCAGCTGTGGTTCAGGAAGGACTGGGAGCCGGCATGGAGCCCGAGACACACACTCGTGGAGGATAAATGAGATGGGTGGGAAAGGGGACGAGGTCACCAGGACTCTCACCCGACTGTTCCAAAGAATTAGTCTGAAGAAGGCAGAGTTTTGCGAGGCGACACCCGGGACTGACAGCTACTGGGTTCCAGCCGCTTTCCCCGCTATGGAGAACCAGTGGCGGCTCGAGTGGGTTTGCTGAAGAGAGTAGACACAGTTATAGAGTGTCGGAATTGGGTGATTGCACCGAGTACGATCGCTGCCGGGGTGCTCCCTGAGAGAGTCTCGGTCCCTATTCTGCCGCAGGACAGTTGAGCCTGAGCGTGAAGTGCCACGCAGCAATTTTTCCCACCTCTCCTAGGAGGAGACCGCCCCGCCTGCATCTGTCGGGCCAACCCAGGGTCCCCACCCCTGAGCTGGGTCGGCATTCGGATTTGATTAGCCACGGCCGCCTCCTCCTCGGCCTTGTGACGGTCCTGGTTGGCTGTGACTCTTGTTTTCTCAAACAGCGTTGGCTTCCCCTTTCCTACTGCCAGCAAAGGGACTGGAAGAGGGGAGGAAACCAGAGAGAGGCCTTGGTTGAGACCGGGAAGAATGAGGTGTGGGGCATTTAGCTGCTGACAGGAGAGATGGATAATTTCTGAGTAGACTTCCCGCCAGTGTGTGGCCTCCCGGGGCTCCGAGATCCATGGACCTTTTTTCAGAGTCGTCCAAGCAAGCAGCAAATTCTGGGGCAGCTTGGAGCAAAGTTACTCAAGGTTAGCCAGTACACACCTTCTTGGCTGCCTGTCTGGCTAAGGTCTGAGATAACCTCCGTTCCCTCTGGTGATATGCCCCACCCGTGTGTGGATTATGTGGATAATTAGCTCCATTCTCATGACACATCCCCTGGCAGACACATCATTTGCACAGATTGCCAAAGCCGGCGAGTGTGGAGGCCACGACTGACAAGCCCACCATCCCAGCCCCTCCCAGGGGCTGGGCGCCATTTCAAGACTGGACCTGTTTTTATTGTTTCAGATTTGCCATTTGTTAAATTTTCAATGAATGTCTGATCAGGAAAGCATAACAAAAGGTCTGTGGTTTACTCAGTGGCTTCTCCTGGAACAAGGCAGGCCATAAACTAGTTGAACTTCCAGGCAGTCCTGGCCTGGTCTCAGAACTCCCATTACCTCAGGCTAACTGGAACCTGGTCTACAGCTTTGAGAGTACCTATCGCCCAGGGGGCCTTTGTGAGGAGTGAAAAAGCCCGGTAGTGTCTGAGGACAGTAAGTCTGCAAATGCCACTTGTTTCCTGTCAGCACCAGCCTCTTCTGGCCAGGGTGGCTGGTACAGAGGGTGTGGGAAGGGGTGTGACGGCAGTGTGGAGTCACAGGTGGAAAGGCCTTCCCTGGGGCTGTCGGGAGGGAGGAAGCCACAGCGCTTGTTCACCTGCCCTCTTTTGCATTTATACAAACTATTGGAATCATTTATACAAACTACTGGAATCACAGATGCTTGACTGTCCCCGTGCAGTCTCCAAAGAGTAAAACGAGGCCTATGGGAGGTGCCTTCAAGTATGTAAAGGGGAGAGCACAGAAGTGGGGGTTAGATGGGGTAATGGTGTGGCAGGGGCAGCTGGGGTGAGTCCCGGTGGCTGGAGGGAAGGGAGTCTCTGACAGCCTGCTCTGTGACTATTAGAACTGTCCGCCACTGGTGGCCATTCCTATCTGACAGAAGCCTCTTACAAAGGTCCAGCTAGTAGCGACTAGACAAAATAAAGATGAATCCCGGAAGCAGAGGAGGGGTGACCAGGAATCATGCTCTATTCTGATTCTTCTTTCTCTGTGTGACTCTTCCCTAGGACCACCCCAGTTCTGTTTCACAAAGTCAGAAAGGCCCCTTTTCTTTTTTTGATCCCTTCAAATTCAGGGAAGTTATGTACTAACTCATTTTAAGGCAAAAGAAGATTCTACCTCATTTCCATGCAAATTTCTTATTTGCATTAAAAAATTGTCTGGATTTTCAAGCTTCAACCGGGAAAGGTATGCAGCTGGCATTTGAATTCCAGTTGGTCAGAGTCTCAAGTATTTATTAGATTGCTAGGCTGAGTTAGGTTTGTGTCCTTGGTTTATTAAAGAAGCTTCCCAGGGAAATGGATCTCTGAGCTGCCTCTGGCAGGCTGAGCTCCTGACACAGTGGGCCAGCCATGGCTCCACCTTGCGTAGGCTGAGCTCTTGACACAGTGGACCAGCCATGGCTCCACCTTGTGCTTCTGAATCTTCACGCAGTTGAAGAGGGGCTGAGCCCTCAGCCTTGATTCCCCAGAATTGCCGTGAGAGAGATGTGAGAAGGAGAGAATCGGACTTTTGTTCTCCCTCTGTGGTTTTATACTTAGTGGATATCCATGGGCTTTTTAATGTGTCCTGGTGACACAGGCAGAGATACGGTGCCACTGCAGGGGGTGGAGGCACAGTGCTCACTACCTTACCTTCCTGGCCTTCTGTTTCCATGACCTGGAGTAGTGCTGATCTCAGGACCTGTCTTGCTTCTGTCAAGTATCGCTTCTTCACCAGACCAAGTCTCTCCAGACCTAACTCGCAGTAGGTTGGTAGCTCACAGCCTAGGGCTGAAATAATCACCTCTTACTGTGTTGCCCTCCAGCCCTGGGAGAGGAGGGAGCTGAGTTGAGCTGCTTCCTGTGGACATTATGTTTGTGTTGCCACAGTGGTCCCCCTCTTACTTTGCTGCCCTTTCATCACTGGGCTGTGTTTTGTGTTTAAGTCCTCTGTTGTGTGTATCGCCTACTGGTTCAGATTGACAGTGAGACCTCTCGCTTTGTTTACTTCTCACACATAAGGTCTGCATTTGAAAGCAGAAACATTCAAAACGTTCCTGTCGACCATTTGAGGTTCTTGAAGTATTTTGATCCTCTTTTTAGTCGCACCCATTGCAGATCTGAGACATCTGAGCTGGCCTGATTACCTCTGCTGTTGCAGATTCTATTTCAAGGTGGCCAGGTGAGCTTGAGTCTTTGGTAACTGCATTTTGGGTTTGCATTCATTTATGTGGTCACATATTGGCTGCCAGGCACCGCGCAGGTGCACGGAACAATGAAACGAGAAAACAATAACTAAAACCTTGTGACCTATCTCTTTGATTCCTACATTTTGGTTGGGAGACGTGCATTAATAAACAAGATCACAGAGTAATAAAGAGATCACTGTGGCTGGAGAGGAGAGTATGGCTAGGGAGCAGGAGAGGGGCTGATGGCGGTCAGTCATGGTCCTCATCATCAAGGGCTCTGGGCCAAGGAATTGATTTGATCTGTGTTGAGCTCTAGTTGATGCCACCGAGAAAGATGGAATAGAGCAAGGGAGAGCAGGGAGGCAAGGCTGCTGGAGGGCTGCTGGAACCAGGCATAATGGGGCAGGTGTGAGAAGGAGATGGACACTTTGGCCTGGAAGAGAGAGCCACGGAGGCATTGCAAGTCTCTCACACTTGGTGTGTGGCACATAGGACAAGCCTAGAATTCTCACACAGGGCTTGCCCTGCGCTGCAATGGGGGCCACCTCAGGGGATAATTGAACCGAAGATGCTGCCTGAGGGTGCCAGCCTGGAACCTGGCATGTAGTGGCACAGTTTGTAATGCAAACCTGTGCACGGCGTTTCTGTCCTTGCTATATTTAATTTCATCACCAGTGATGAGCATCTTCTGTACTCAGGACATGGCCTCTCCCTAGACTTGAAAGCCACAACTGGGACCGGACCAGGAAGGGTTGGACACTGATCCAGCACCTGACTCTCACGCCGTAGACATGTGCTCAGTTCCCAAGGTGTACCCCAGGTCACCATCACATTGCTCTCACCTGGACATCAGGGAGAAGTTGGATGTTACTACCAAACAGGGAGAATGGCACCTGATGGATGGGCCAGCTGCCACTCAGAGGCACCCGCTTGACTTGCCCACACCAGGCTCCACTCTGACATCCTTCTCTTCCCTTCCCTTCCCTTTCCTTCCCTTCCCTTCTCTTCCCTTCCCTTCATTTCCGCTCCCTCCCCTCCTCTCCCTTCCCCTCCCTCCCCATCCTCTTTTCTTTTCTTTTTTTTCTTCCTTCGTTCCATTCTTCCTTTCTTTCTCTTCCCATTCCCCACACAGGGTTTCTTCGTGTGGCCTTGGTTGTCCTGGAACTCACTCTGTAGACCGTTGGCCTTGAACTCACAGCCTGCCTGCCTCTGCCTCCTAAGTGCTGGGGTTAAAGGAGTGTGCCACAACCACCTGGTGCCTCTCTTCTTTTTCCATAAATGATTTCTTGGCTGTACTTGGTTCCTGTTTCCCTGATTTCATGCCATAGCCCTTGTACTATGCCTTGGATAACCATGACACCTGGGTTGTCTTCTCCATCTGTAGGTGGAACCAGTTAGAACTTAAGACAGCTGGTCCAGTGGCCTGCACCTACAGCTTTTCTCCATGAGGTGCTGAAGGAGATACTTGCCTCTATGTCTCTACTGGGCCTCACTGTAAGCCCGCAGGCAAGGCACCCCCAACCCTGTGCCCGAAGGCTGCCCTCCAGGAACTTAGATCATTCCATTGCAAAAACCAGTTTGGGCCTGAGAGTTCTCTCCTGTCTGTTTTGGTAGACACGTTTCAGAAGTGAAAGGGAATCTGTTCTTGCGCTGTGCATAGTTGGAAATAAGAGTAGTCACGGTACTTGTGGGCGGTGATACAGAGAGATTCAAAGATGAGGCCTGTGGTGCCTCTCCACAGAGCTCAGCTTGCTGCAAATGAGGTGTGTGGGCTTGAACTTGGGAGGGTGCAAGGGCCTGGCACCTTCCCCTGGGCCAGCAGCAGGCTGGGGACAGTAGATGGAAGGCACATACTGTCGTGTGTTGGCACTGCCATTTCACAGCAAGACGGTTCTAGTGTTTTCCTATTTTGTCTGCTGGGGGTTGAACTCAAGACTGTGCATTCCAAACACCCACTCTGCGCTATACTCCCAGCCCTGCTTTAATGCCATTTTTGTTCGTCTTTGGCATGTTCAGGTCACACTCTGCGTCCACTGGCTAGTTTTAGTTGCCAGCACTTAAAAGGCTGTGTTTTGTTACTTCTCAGTCTGGAAAAGCTCCGGAGAGCGCTTGATCTGACTTTTGTTCCTGTTGGTGGGAAGAGGAGGGGCCAGAGTAGCCATAGTTCTGTGCTCCGCTCAGCCCTGGCAGCTACAGCATCTCCCGAATGCGGCAGGGTCACTGGTATGTGTGCTCACGTTGTGAACTGTCCTGATGACGTTGAGGGCGGGTGCCTGTCTTCATCCCATCCCCAACTAGGGTGAGGGTGGTCACAGGCCATGTCTTGTAATGGATACATGCAAACTCCTTTTCCTGTTTGTCTGGAGAATCGGAGTCTCCTTCCCCTTCGCTGATGAGGAAACCATGTCTCAGTCCTTGGACAAAACAGGGCAAGGAAGGGAGTGAAAGGGACTTTGTCACATAGTGTCTCATTCCCACCATTACCATTCCTGTTTTCTGTTTGGGAACACTGGGGGCCTGGGAGATTGGGTGGCAAAGCAGGCGACACAGCCAGGTCACTATAGGAGGGCACTACATTTGCTCCTAGACAGTAGTGGGGAGGGGGAAGGGTTTGCTTTGCTTGTTCTGTCACCTGCTGCTTGCCCTATGACTTTTAGCCAATCTGCTTGATCCTCAAAGCTTAGTTTTTCTGCCCCCCTTTTTATTTAGCATACAAAATAATAAGTTTCATGGTGACAGTCCATGCAAATATTTTTTTTTTCTAACTTGCCTTCCAAGCCACCCTCCCTGCCTCCCCTTCTCTCCTTGCTGGTGGCTCATTCTTGCTAGAATAGCTGCAAGAACATCTGTGAGACAAGGTGTGATTGAGCCCCACTGAGTAATAGCCACAAAGTGCCTAGCACCAAGCTAGACACAGTCGCTGGCTTTCTTCAGCTGTCTATCATATGCCCTGAGTAATCCCAGCAACCCCAATAAAAGGCCTATAGGTAGGAGAATGGGGGGGAGAGCGCTGGTGCCCAGCACCACCTGCATCCTGCAAGGCTGATCCACCTAAGAGCCTACTCATGCTCCCAACAGTGCCCTTTGTAGGTGCGACCCCACCCTCCCAGTGACTCTGCCCTGACTGAGAGAGAGAATGTAGCATGTACCACAGTGGAACTGATTGGGCCTGTGGCTTCATCCGTTCCCAAACTAGTAATTATTGCTTGGTGTGGGTCAGACTTGAGTGACTGAGGAATCCTGGGTTAAGTGTGTGCGTCAGTCACTCTTAAGAAACAGAATTACCAAGCATGTGGGGTGCTTGTCCCCCAGAACCTGCCTGGGAGGCTGTGGTCTCTTTTCTGCCCCTCAGCTCTTACCACTCCACCCCTCCCCAGCCTCAGGGCCTCTTGTGGGTCTCTATACTCCTTCCTCCCTCTGTCCCTCCCTCACTCTCAACATCTGCTCATCCATCAGGCCTCCTCCCGCTCTGTGTTCTCCTGGGTCCTAGACCCTGTGGCCAGCAATTGCCTCCTGACTGCCTGTGGCCAGCAATTGCCTGTGGCCAGCAATTGCCTCCTGACTGCCTGTGACCAGCACAAATGTCCAGGAGAGGCAGGGCTTCTGCCACTGTTTTGGCCACATCATCACCTGGCCTCTGATCTGTGAACTTTAGACAGTGTGCCCTTCCGGTGTGGAGAGGTGAAAATGGGCAGGTACCCTGTGCCTTTAAGACAGACTGTCAGGGGCGGGAGGAGTAGGGTAGCTCAATGGTAGAGCATATGCCTAGCATATGAAGGAGGCTTTAGGATTGCTCTCCAGCACAGGGGAAAGGAATGGCCAAATGAATGAGTTTTTCTGTTTGTTTTGTTAAGATAGGGTCTCACCTTGTAGCCCAGACTGGTCTCACATTTAATATCCTCCTGTCCCGGCTTGCTAAGCGCTGGAGTTACAGGCGTGTGCCACTGTGCCTGGCTGGTGAATGGCCTCTGAAAACCGCCAGAGTTTTAGGAAGGGAATTTTTCTTTAGTTGGGGGAGAATAATGAACAGAGAGGAGGGATTAAGGGAACAAGAAAAATCAGTAAGCTTGATTCAGATGCATTTTTTTTCCCATTGAGAAAAACAAAATGTTTGGTCCCTTTAGGAGGCCCCTGCAGGGAGCAGGAAGCTTTGGAACCGGAAGGAAGAGCAGCTTCCTCCTGTGGGTTCCAGGGAAGTTTCTTTCTGGCTCCACTTCTTCTGCTTCTTTCCCCTGTGTTCCGGACCCAGCTTCTTATCCCGGGAGAGACACGGAGGGACACCTCCACCTCTGTGGTCCCTGGATGGGACGTCACTCCTCACCTCCACCTCTTTGATCCCTCTCTGTAAGCCTGGCTGTGCCCAGACCAATCGGACAGAAGGGAGGAGCAAACCCACCAGCCAGAGTCTTCTGTGCTAGGGCTCCAGTGACCAGTTAGCTGGTGTGCAGCGCTGCTCTGCCCTGTGTCAACACACACGTGTGCATGTGCGTGCCATGCGCTTATGTTGTGCAACTGCGCTGAGCAAAGAGTCCCTGCCTTTTTCCAGGATTTGAGAACCCCCAGAGGAGCCTTGTTTAGAGGCTGGGGTTCCTGCTTAGTAGAAGGAATTCTTGCCTGTGTGTTCAAAGCCTGGTTTATCCCTAGCAAGCCAGCCAACAAGCAAGAAGGAGGGTGGGAGGGAAGGAGGAAAAGAGAATAGATATTTAGAAATTGCTGATTTTTTTTTAAATTTTGAAGTATGTTGTCTCTAAAATACGTGTGTTTTCAGGCTTTTAGTAACCCCCAGGCCCAAGATTGTGTGTCCTCTCCTGCAGCGCACAAAAGAATGCTGCTGAGAGCCCTGTGACTTCTGTGTGCAGTGTGTTGATGGGCACATTTGTTAAATGAACAAAAAACCATTTCAGTGTAACTTATTGTCTGGTCCCAAGAGAAAATTTCCCCCAGGGCTGTCCTTTGTGGGGGAGTCAGAAAAAAAAAACGTCTTCCGGCTGAAGGGAGGCAGGTGCTGTGGGCCGTGGACATTACTTAATGGACTTCTCTGACCTCGGCCGCATCTTGCCCTTATGACTAGAATCCCTCTGCTGAAGCACTCAGGTTAGAAGTGCACCCTCAGCCCCACCGCATCCCATCCCCCACCCAGTCCATGTCTTCTGCCGAGGAAGCCTGAGGCAGCTGTCACTAGTGTGGGGACCAAGCTCTGTTTAACAGAAACCTGGGACCTCAGACTCGGGTTTCGTAGATTAGGAAGCAGATTTGTTTGGGCTTGTTTCATTCAGTTTGGGTTCCTAGAGTAAAGGTGTTTACTTTTGCCCAAAGCAGCCAATTATAAAACAGTCACAGACTGTTCTTTTCTTGTGAGGCCAAAGCCCTTTAGGAATAAAGCCACCTCTCTGGCTGAGGGCAGGGTGTGTGTGTGGGGGGGGGGGGGGGGGGGAGCAGCTCTAGGCTGACTCTTTTTTTTTTAGATTTTTTTTTAAAAAAAATACCAATCCAAATTTCCACTCTCTTCCCTCCTCCCATCCCCTCCACACACCCTCCCACCACCCCCCCATCCTAAAAGAGGGTGAACTGACTCTTTTCTGAGATAAGGTTTCCCTATGTAGTTCTAGCTGGCTTGGAACTCCCTGTGTAGACAAGGCCTGGCTCTGCTCCTGAAAGTTAGGTTTAAAGCAATGTACCACCATGCACAACCAGGTCAACATTTAGCCCCTGAATATTTATATATCATGTAAATTGCTTGCTGAAGTTTATATATCATATTGAAAATAATTTTTCAAGCTTTTAACTGTGCTAAACTTGGGTAAAATTCTTGTGTCACAAACTATGTGTTGGTACATTTTAAAAGTTGAGGATACGTGAGTAATTAATTTTTCAGAAATAAGGCAAATTTCAGGGACTATGAAGCCTTCTGGGTCAATTTTTCCCCATGTTGAATAGTGGGCAAGTGTCATTTCTATGAGCTTGTGATTGAAATCCTTAGGCTTATGCGATGTGTTGTCACCCTCTGCTGGCCAATTGTGGAACTACAGCCTCCCAATGTGACTTTATTTTTTGAATGCATCTGTACACATTCACAACTCTCTTGTCCTCCTGAAGTATCGACCATTATGATCCCAGCTAGCAAATCCATGTTAGACATGACTTGGAAAGCACAGTTGTTTACGTTTGCTTCATCCAGCTTCGGTTCCAGGAATGAAGCAGGTGTTTGCTTTTGATGAAATCAGTTAAGCACAAATTAATTCTCTGTTCTTTCCTTGCAAGGCTAAAGCCCTTTAGGAAGAAAGGGCCTCTGGGCAGCTCCAGGCTGACTTTTCTTAAACTACTAATAGTACTTGGGAGTATACAACCCAGAAAGAAGTATCAGGAACTGTAAAGCTATTGTATTTAAGTACATTAAAAAGTAAAGTTCAAATTGTATCTTACTAGACACATGTGAGATTTGCAAGAGCCAGCCTAAGCCTTTCAGAGCCAAGTGACTTAAATTCCAAGGGAGTAACTCAGCAGGTGCAATAGGAAAATATGCAAATACGAGCAGATAGTGTACTGTGCTAGTGGCCAACCTGCTCAGACCCATGGTGCTTGTCGCCTGTCCCTGAAAATTAAAACAGAAACCCACAGGAAGACGGCTCTCAGAACTCTACCTTTCACAGATGTTGCTTGCAGAGTCTAATTATTATTACCGTGGTGGCTGCAGGTATTCGGGGATCCCACCAGCTGTGAAACTAAGAAACCCCAGGAGTGTAAAGCAAGAAGTTTCCAGGGGCAAATTTATTTCTTTTTCTGCATTTCAGTCACAGAGTAGAGGGAGGGGTGTGTGTGTGTGTGTGTGTGTGTGTGTGTGTGTGTGTCTGTGTGTGTGTGTGTGTGTGTGTCTGTGTTTATTTCATGTGAAAATATTTTTTGATAGAAAACACTTTTAAAATGATTGAAGGGAAGGGTGCTGTGAGCTTTGGGGTTTGGTAACTCCTCCGTGCTTTGCTGGCCTAGGGGCTGATAAGTAAGGACAGGATGCTGAATGCTGCCTCTTTCCTGCTTCTTGAGTTTGTGCTCCTTGGCCCAGGGCTGCAACTGCAGCAATGGTCATCAGGCTGTGAGGAAAGTTTTGACAAACAGAGGAATCCACCATTTTGCAAAGCCGGTTAAGGGGTCAGTGTTCCTTGTCACTCAAGCGAGAGTGGTTTTTGCAGATGGGATGAGGCACCTTAAGAAAGCCAACCTAATGCCAACTTGATCGTTGCGGAGCTTGCATGCGAGCATCTCACAGGCTTTCCTTCCCCATTTGGATGTCTCTCCCTGTTACTTTTGCTAAGAACACCACTCGGTTTTCATTCAGAATCATAAAGACTGGTCTGAGGAAGCAGATGCAGCTTAACCTGAAGGGCTTTGCAGTCTGAAAGCTACCTGTGCCTCTGACTGTGGGCACTGGAGACTTGTTGGCCAGCAGGGCCTGTTTCTCAGTGTTGTCCCATAGCTGTGAGAACTGGCAAGGCATGGAATTGGTGAGATGGGCTGGGGTCACAGCCAGCAGGGCCAACGTGCCGACGGCTGTCTCTAGAGGACTGAAGGGTGCCTGTGCTTTTCTCTCCTGCAGCCAGGAAAATGGGTCAGAGCAAAGACAGAATGCAGGGCATGAAGTTCGTGCTGAACATGAGACAGGCAGCAGGCGATCTTTTCAGTAGGACAGTCTTTATACTAAGGCGTGCCTCCTTGTTTATCTGAAACTCACAGTTCACTGGGTGCTCTCTGTTTTCCCTGTGCTCTGACTGCCCTAGACTGGTTGTATTCGATGATCTCCCCTTATTGTGAGGAACCAGTGACCAAGGCGTCTCATGGAAGGAAGAGCTTAGGGCGCTTTTTAGCTCCAGAGTCCAAAATGGCTTGGGCAGCATGGCAGTGAGTGGTGGGCACACAGCAGGAGCCGGGAGCTGAGAGCTCACATTTTGAGCCATAAGCAAGAAGACGTGAGCGTCAATTATCGGCGAATCAATCCCACACCAGTTATGTTTTAAGGGGTTATTTATTTTGGGGGGTAAAACTTACATACACCATAAACTGTCAGGAAGGGAGCCTAGTCGCTGGAGCAGGAGCCGGGAGCAGGAGCCGGGACCAAGCACCGGAACCAAGAGCCGGAACCAAGAGGGCCTGATCCGGATCTGCTTCTCTTTTTAAAAGAGAAATATACCACGCCCCAGTGGGCTGGTATTTCAGCAGCTATTGGCTGACGGAGCGGAAGTCGCTCCCCGCTGCACTATGGGCTCGTATTTCAGCATTTCAGTGACTATTGGTTGAGGCAGCGGAAGTTACTCCCACAACAAGAAATGGTATGGGTTTTTAAACTCTCAAAGCCTGCCTCTTGAGACATATTTCCCATAAGGCCATGCCTACTAACCCTCCCCAGCGTTACCAACTGAGGGATGAGTGTTCAAACATCTGAGCCTATCTGGGGACATTCTCATTCAAACCACTATGCTGGCTAGAGCAGAGTGTATTTGCCTCTCTGTTAGTGGTTGTAAATCCAACCAGGAGAAACAGAGGCATAACCAGGGCTCTGGCATCACAGCTAATGAGCTAGAATCAAGCTCCTTCATTAAGAACCCAGACGCTGCTCCCACCTGTAAAGAGGTGTAGGCTGGCTGGACACTGACTGTACAGGAGGTTGGTCTCCTAGGAATCATGCTTTCAGAGAATGAAAGTAGGTCCTATGTCAGTCTAATGGACTCCTGTCTAGAATTGCAGTTCTTGGAAACCAGAGGACAGCGTTGCTTCTTTGAAGAAAGAAGCTCTGTGGGACTGTTATGTGATTTTTTCCCCCTCCTTAAAAATAACTTTCCAAGGAGCTCTGACTTGGCTCTGTCCACTGCAGACTACTCTGTAACAAGGAATGATGTTCAAAGTGTCCTAGTGCAAAGAATAGTACCTGTATCCTCATCCTCGTGTGCGCACACAGCTATACCCCCTGCATCCTCACGTGCACACACAGCCACACCCCCACACCTTCATCCTCATGTGTGCACACAGCCACATCCCCTGCATTCTCATGTGCACACAGCCACACCCCAACACCTTCATCCTCATGTGCACACACAGCCACATCCCCTGCATTCTCATGTGTGCACACAGCCACACCCCCTGCATCCTCATGTGTGCACACAGCCACACCCCCTGCATCCTCATGTGTGCACACAGCCACACCCCCTACATCCTCATGTGCACACACAGCCACATCCCTACACCTTCATCCTCATATGTACACACAGCCACACCCCCTGTATCTTCATGTGCACACACAGTCACACCCCTGCATCCTCATGTGCACACACAGCCACACCCCTGCATCCTCATGTGCACACACAGCCACACCCCTGCATCCTCATGTACACACACAGCCACACCCCCACACCTTCATCCTCCTCATGTGTGCACACAGCCTTGCCCTCTTAATGATCGTGAGAAAGTGAGAAAGGTGTCATTGATTTCTGTCATTGTGTGAACATTGTGAATACATATACACCAGCTGTGCTGTTCCTAGGTGATGTCTCTTATGGAACACTGCCCTTCATACCATGCTGTGCCCCAAACACACCAGCATGCCTCTTATGACTTTCTATTTCTCTCTTTGAAGAGCCCAGAGCTTTGAGAAGACATTCAGGAACTCTGGCACCCTGGTGTTTTCTGCTTTTCTTTTCCTTTCTTCAACAGACAGGGTTAGGGTGGGACTTGGGAAGGGGGGAGAGTGGCCCAGTCCCTTTCTCTGGGTATGGCCAGGGTGTTGTCCTTAAATGTGTGCAAATGCAGAGTATATGAAGCCTGGGGTTTTCTAGTGGAGCAGTCACAACCCACTCTGTCACCTCTGGTTTTCACATTCCATGGCTGACCACCTATGGCCTGTGTGGCTGAGGACAGAGGGAGGGAAGGAGGGAAGGAGGGAGAGGAAATGCTATCAACAATGCTATCAACAAGCAGCAGTACTTGCATACCTGGAGGCCCATGTGAAGGAGGCACTGGCATGGACATTAGGGATAGCCTAGGCTAACCTTTCAGAAATGCCCTCTCATTGTATCTGGTAGGAGCTCCCAGGAACTATGTGTTCTGGTAAAGTTATTTTGATCATGCTTGTTGATCTAGGTGATCAGTTACCTGAAACCTTAACACTTTACCTTTTGTGAACAAAACCAAACCAGAATCTGAGAGACACTTTTGGAGACTGACCATAGTTCTGGGATCTAGGTCTCTGGGGTTCTGTTGCAGACTGTGGGGATTGTGCCATTCTGGTCATACAGAGTCTTGGACAAAGTTAGTACACAAAGGAATCATAATTCCATCTGTTGAAAGCTGGTAGGGGAAGCTAAAGTGGGAAGTCTTACATTTGTATTGCTCGTGGGAGACAGAAAACTCCACATCTCCCAATTATAGCCTTGAGCTATAAGATTTTAAAAATAAAGTACCACATAGCCCGACATCCAGTCAGAGCCTGTGGTGCCCATAACAAGCACTGGTGCTTGGGTTCCTGGAGAGGGTCATGACTCATACCCACATGGACTTTCTTTGAGACCTTTTTCCCTTCTGAACGTTGCATTTAGATGACTTGCCTAAATATGGGCTCCGTTTTCATAGGCCTTGTGGTCTGGGCAGCTGGCACTAGCCCAGTGAGTCCTTGCCTGTGATATCAGGGCTGATGGGTCCTGGGCCACCCACCCCGTGTGCAGCCATCTTGTTGATGGCAACCGAGGGGTCCCTGGCTAAGCTCTGACTGTGTGCAGGCGTTGGTGGTATGGCCCCAGAATGTCCCAGTGCAGGGGATCTTCCACCCTTGTCCTCCTTCCAATGTCATTTTGGGATGTGTGGCATCGGTAGCAGGAGAGTCACACATCACTGATGTGCACAGTGGGGAGGGGTAGCTCAGGACCTTGGCACACACAAGGCTGAACGAGTACCGAGTCTCCACTATGTGAGGCTTGGTTTTCTCTTCTTTTTGGCCAAGAGTTCTCAAAACAAACAGCTCCCAAGTTTCAAATCACATGCCACTATGAGTAGTATGATGAATTAAGCCACCCTACCCTGACTCTCCCGAGATGAGAATGGTTCCCCTGTCTCATGTCTGCACGCTGTATTTGCTACCTCGCCACCAATCATTAGCAGCTGTCTTGGGATCTCAGTACTCAGGGTCCTATGTCGTCATCCCCCCACACCCCCCAGCAACATTTTGCTTAATGCTGGCCGTAGAATGGGAGACTGGTGATGCTGGTCATTGGGGCACGCAAAGAGAAGCAGCTACAAAGCCTGTCTGCAAGAGAAGAGGTGAATAGTCTCACAAAATGAGACCAAACCCAAAAGCAAACCCTACAAATGCAGGCTGAGGTAGCCAAGATCTACTGAAGAGGGCATTGCCTGTCTGTAAAATTATGGAGATGGAATTCATGGTAGCTTTCCCATCTCACTTCAAACTGTGAAAGCAATAGCTATGGGCACGGTATGTGATTTGGGCTGAATTATGGTAGCAAAAACTTTTATCTTTTTGGGTCTGGGTCTATCTGTGGTTTCAAGAATCCATGGGAGACATTGAGACGTTTCTACCTTAGGTGCAGGACATTTTGCCGTGGAAGATAACATAGGGGTAGCGTCCTCATCGTAGGACACACTGGCTGTGTATCTGTTACTTATTTCATCATAGGCTGCTCGCCTCTCTGACCTGGCCATTTCTGTCTCTGTTCTAGGACTGCTTGCCATCAAGGAGGCACACGACATAGAGACCAGGCTCAACGAGGTTGAGAAACTGCTCGAGACAGTCATCAGCATGCCGTGTAAGGTGAGTGAGGTGTCTAGGCGGGGCAGGAAGGCCAGAGTGTCCCAGCACCAACCAGACTTAAAGGCAGGTCCCTGCATCTCACTCAGTGTTTCTTTTCCACTAGACATCCTGGCAGACAATCAAGGGAAGGAAAGCTTCTGTGAGCTCTACCGGGTTCTGAGTCCTGAGGTGTGAAGCAGGAGGGAACGGGATTCTTCTGGAAGCAGCCAGGGGCCCTTACTTTCTTTCCTCACCTAAGAATTACTCTTCTATTAGGTTTAGAACAGGAAGCCAAGGACAGTGTCCGCATCATTGGCAGCCACGGTGTTCAGTTCCGTCTCTTTGGAACTCACACACTGAGTCTATGAGCTTGATGTGGAGAACTAAGAATTCATCTAGAGGGTCAGACAGAACTCCCTAGCTCTTAAAGGTTCTGCTTTCCCCACTGGCAAATGGTGGAAGTAGAAGCAACCAAGCTGATAGTAAAGGAGGGAGCTGTAATCTGGGAAGTCCTTCTGTATGTGTATTGCTTGTATTGGTTAATGATTAAAGAAACTGTCGTGGGCCTGCACATGGCAGAATAGAGGTAGGCAGGGAAAACTAAACTGAATGTTGGGAGAAAGGAGGTGGAGTCAGGAAGACACCATGTCACTGCTACTGGGAACAGACAAGCCAGAACCTTGCCCAATGGGTTAAATTAAGATATAAAAGTTAGCCAATAAGAAACTATAGCTAATAGACTAAGTAGTAATTTAATTAATACCGTTTCTGTGTGGTTATTTCCAGTCTGGGCAGCGGGGAATGAATAGGCAGCCTCCTACAACAGAGCTGGGTGTGATCCACCAGCTATGTGTGAAGCATTCCCCAGAGCCACACACCTAGCCAGAGGCTTGCCTGTTAGTCTCTTGTAAACAAGAAACTACAGTGATCCACTTACTGGGCACAGGCTATCATCCAGCCCCTGCACAGGCCTGGATTGCCTTCTGAGCATCATATCAGTTGGGGTTACCTCTGTGCACAAACCCCACCCCAGCACACCCACGGGATATATTGTGGAGAGCTTTTCATCTTCAGTAATGACTGTGTTTGTCCCCAGTATTCTAGGTCAGAGGTTGTACTCACCTTCTTTGAAAGATCACCTCTGGATCAGGTGTTAAAAAATGATAATGTCCATAAAATTCAACCCAGCTTTCAAAGTCCTGTCAAAATATCAGGTAAGAGCCGCAGTGAAGGCATGGGAGAACTGCTCTAGGTGGCTGTGGTGGTTACAAGGTCTTTCCAGTGTGGCATTTTGGTGGGTGGGCTCAGCTGCCCCCTTGGGAAGAACAGAGGGCATCTGGGGAGACAGACACTCAAAGCCACCTGTGGGAGGGGTAGGGGAAGGAGGGAAGACTGGCAGGGACAGAGTGACGGTGTAGTGGTATCTTTACCACATAGGGATGACAATGCCAGCTGTGTGCAGGGGTGAGCTGGATGGGTGGGTTTTAGGACCTGGGGTGGGAGAGGTCTCCTAGATATGGCTGTGAGTGTATAGGGTGGGTGGTCCATCCAGGCTGTTCGGTGTCTGGTAGCTTCCTGGATTATGTTAAAGGACAGTGGACAATGTGAGGGCCTAGGGGCCCCTTGGTAACTGGGAACTAACCTCTAAACGTTCTTTCCAGCTGATCGCAAGTAGTGAGGCTGTTTGTCCAGGTTGATGTCTGTCCTACAGGGTCACCACAGGCTCTGAAATCTCACCGGTTGTCCAATGGGGCTCTGATTGCCTACTGTGGTACATAGACAAGCTTCTGTCTTGAGTCTGAGTGGGAACAGTGCAGAGTCCTAGGCCTATGTGTTGTATCATTTCACGGTTTGGGGAAAATGGGAAAGAGAACAGCTGAACCCTTAAAGGGGTGGGACATGGCTTCAAGATGACCTGGAGGCATCGCAGTTGAGGGGACAGATGAGCTCCAGGCACCGTCTCTGGAGAAATCCCCGTCCCCTGTCCCTGTCCTGCCTTATTTTATCATGTAATGATCATATGATGTAATGACTACATCACCGTGTGTTTGTCCTGTAAGACTGAAAATAATGAGGTGGATTTAAAGGGATGAATGCAGATGCCACCTGGGGCTTTAAGTTTGTTTTTATGTGGTTTTAGAAGGACTGGTGACAGGTCCTTGCTGCTGTGTGAGAACTTGCTAGTGACCTTTGCTCATGACAGAGGTGCAGCATCTAAGCCTACAAGGGCAGGGATCTTGTTCTTCTTGTGCACCTTGAGACAGCAGACCACATGAGATGTTATACCTGGCTCTGGAGACTCTGCAAAATGAGCTGCTGCATCAGAAAAGACCAGACATGGGAGGGACAATGAGTAGGAAGAAATGAGGCAGGGGGATTGGGGAATCTGCCCCTTAGGCACTGGTGGACCTGAATGGAAAGTGTTGGCTGGGCACTGGTTTGGGAACCCTGAGTTGGCACAGAATCCTGGCTAACAAGAAGGGAATTTGTAAATGACCTGCAGCTAAAAGTCTTGGTGCAAGGTATGGTGTGTGTGTGTGTGTGTGTGTGTGTGTGTGTGTGTGCACATGTGGTGTGGGGTTGTTGCTATGTGAGGCAGAAGTCTGAGGGATAACTTCCTGCTAAGTGAACTGTTTGGAATTCTATGGGTTTCTTCCATTCCTGAGGCTCTCTACCCTTCAGTGTTCCTAGCCTTCCTATTTTGGCTCCCAGATCAACCAGGCCTCCCTCAAGCTGGAGTTTCCTAATATGAATTGGAGAGCATGAATATTAACTGGAGTGTATGCACCGAGCAGCATTCTGTCAGCTCCACTCTCCACTGAGGGAGCAGACACATTCAATAACCTGCAAAGACTTCCACATTGATTTCTTTCTTTTTATCATTTTTTTATATGTGTGAGTGTTTGGCCTACATATATGTCTATGCATCACATGGATGAGGTACTTATGGAGGCCAGAAGAGGGCACTGAATCCCTTGGAGCTGGAATTATGGGTAGTTATAAGTCACCATATGGGTGCTGGGACTCGAACCCGGTCCTCTGCAAGAGCAGCAGTTACTCTTAACTGTTGATCCATCTGTCTCTTCAGCGCCCCCTCCCCACTCCCCTTGCCCCCAACCACTGATTTCTGTTGAAGTTCTTTGTTCAGAAGCACTGGCATCTTCTTGAGGAAACTGTTCCCTTGTGGGCACCTCAGGTTTTCCAGTCTCAGTTGCCTTCATGGACCAGTGTGTTTCTGGGGGTGTGGCTCTCAGGAGGAGGCCCACAGTCTGAGGAGTTCTGGCTTCCCATGAACCCGTGACCTTTGACTTTCCCTGTTGCCTCTCCATTTCTCCGGAGTTCACCCCATGTGCTCTCACGAGGACCCCCAAACTGACTCCTGCTGTTCCGTGCTCTTCTCAAAGCCTCACTGGCAGAGGCAAGCCCTGCTTTCTCGTCATCTCAGACTAAAGACTGAATGGCGCATGAATTTTAATCTTGTCGCGTCATCTCCACACCCTGAGTCTCCTCCCCTGGACTCTGGTCGTTGTTTGTACTGTGACCCTCAAGAGTCACCAGGCAAGCTCTGCCCATCCACGGCCATTCTCATCGATTCTATCCATTTAGAAAATAGAGGTTGATGGTCAAGACCTCCCCTGACCCTTCTTCCCTTCTCTTAAGGGGTTTCTTCATGCACTCTGGTATTTGGGGAGGTGGTGGGTGTTATGGAGTTGGCACAGATCCTCCCTCTCTTGGGATGGTGATTTACTGAGCCTGGACTCTGAGCCTCCAGACTTTTCTCTTTGAATGTTGAGGCTGTAGGTGGTGAGGGCTCCACCAGATGGCACTAGGCATTGGTTGTGCTGAAAAATCTTCTTACTATCCTGGGGCCTCATCAAAGATGACCACTCAGGCTTAAGCGTTCCTTTCCTATACTGATTTAAGTGTTTATTAAGCACAAGAGAGCACAGATCTTAAGTGTTCTGCAATGAGGCTGTGGCTGTGCAGCTCCAAGGAAACAGAGGTTTCAGCTCCACCTACTTAGGGCTGGTAGGACTGATAGATTGCAAAAATCACGTTGTTGCCATTCAAGGTTTGAAAGGAAATACATTTTTGTGTGTGTGTGTTCTTTAATCTAGTGCCTATTCAATGTTAGCGTTAATTTTTACTATATGGGGAGAGACATATCAGCCAGTTAATAAAAGGATAATGTTTGTGCTTTTGTTCTATTGCGGAAATAAACTGAAAACATGATGCCAGGGAGGACTTAGGAGGGAGGAAGGCTATACTGTGAATGCTCCCTTGACTGACTGAAGATCTGCAGAAGAAATGGAATCAGAGAGTTGATGAGCTGCAGGAGTGGTGGTATAGAGTACATGTAAACTCTGCCACAAGTACAAATTAGGAGAACCACAATCACGGCACCATGCGCGCAGACTGAAAGATGTTCTAAAAAATATTCATTGATCAGATAGATAAGCTGTTGGTGGAAGTTCAAGGAAAATCAGGGTTTTCCCGGTATTAACAACGTATTCTCTAAGATATTTGTAAATAGTATTGGATAATGGGCCTGTGGATATTGTGTAGTACACACATGCACATAGGCATACCCCGTATTTCCACAGAGGGGCACTCAACAGGCCCTGTGGGGTTCCTCCCAATGGCACATCACCTAGTTCTAAGCATCTGGGAATCCAGCTCCAGGAAGAGATGCAAAGTAGTTCACCTGAATTCTTTATAAGTCATGAGAAGCAAGGAAAGACTTGGAGCCATCGGAGTCAATTAGCTCAGTGCAACAAAGAGTCCTGGATCAGATGTGCAGCAGAAGAAAGAAAGGGCCATTAGTGAAGACTGGTGAAACCCCACTGAAGGGGCTCTTCCCTAGTGACAGTGTCGTTCCCTGGGTGCAATGAGGGACCCTGTATGAAATGCTGACGGTAGGGGAGCCCTGTCTATGTCCTCATGGCTTACCTGGACTACAAAATATGAACACAGGAGTACAAAAGTATCTTGAGGTCTGGGGTGTGCCTCAGTGACAGAGCCATTGCCTAGCATATTTAAGGCCTTGAATTTGATCCTTGCATAGGGGTAGATGGGGTTAACTTGAAAATGAGCTTTTTCAAGAGTTAGGGATGTGACTTCACTAAGTAAGCTACTTAGTGATTTTTTGTTGTTGTTGTGGGTTCTAAACTGACATGCAAGAAATTCATGAAGTTTGTTTGAAAATAGCCTGGGGGCCATGTCGTTTTTCTGTATTTGTGCCCACCCCTAGTGACTCACACCAGCCAGGCTCACTTCCTGAATGATTCCCAACCTTCCAAAGCAGCATGGCCAGCTGGGGGACTAAGTGTTTAAACACACAAGCCTTTGGGGGCCATTTCACATTCAAACCACAACCTCCCCCTCCCGTGAAGACTGGCCCAAGAGTAACCATCCCTTCAAGCCGTTGTCCGGTGGGTGGACGGCCCCTGGGGAGAGCGCCACTGAACAACTCTTAGCAAAGTGCTCATTTTAAACCGATGGCCCCTTCAATTAGATGCGTGTTAAGATTAGTCTGTCTTTGTTGTAAATTTTGAATAATTCCTCACAAGTCACAGCCCTTCTTAAGACACTGTTTGTTAAGTCAATGGAAGAGATAAAAATATAAACTGTCCCAGAATCTTTGTTCCAGCTTTACCTAGCACAGGTATAGGAGGGCTACATGTCTCTGGCGAGGTTTGGAGCCTGCCGTGGTACCTGTTTCTGTGTCAGTGTTTCTCGGTGAGCCATCGCTCTCCGAGCCAGCTTTGATGGCTACATTAAAGGATTACAGATACAGATGTGTGTTGAGAGGTGGCTCAGAGTGATGAGGTTGATGGTGGGGGTCCAAGAGGGACCAAGAGCTTCTCTGGGATCATCTTTTGTGAAATTCTAGTAATTTGAGCAGGGTCCCTTTGTGACCTGGTTGCGGGACTCTGAGGGACTGAAGACCAATATACTTATTGTCCTCAGAGCCCAACTGGCCTTGGGAGCTTTAGATCTCATTTATGTTCCCAAAGGCTCTTTGTCATAGACAGCCGAGGTGTGACTTGTTCCAAATCTATTCGGGAGGGGCCAGTATAGACTATACTTTCTGGACTCCGCAGTATACATTAGTCATGCCAATAGCTCCAGGAGTTTGTTCAGAAGTGACTAGCATCAGTGACATCTGCTTGAACTCCCAGGATCCCTTCCCCAGCACAGATTCCCTTAGCAAAGGGGTGGGAGAAGGAGACCTAGGCTGTCAGTCAGCGGTGTGGAGGCTGCACAGGGGCTGCCTGCACTTCCTCAGACAGACAGATTTGGGTCAGAGTTAATAAGAACAATAAAGAAAGTGACTCTCTGCTGCCTCGCCCCTTTGAGTGGGGAGGCTAGGAATCGGAACTCGTGTGGGGTTCGCTGGTTTTCAGTCTGACAGCTCACTGGCTAAGCATCTTCCCTTTGTTCTTTGTACAAAGAAATGTAGCTGGCCCAAGTTCCCAGACCCACCCCTTAGTGGAAGAAAGAGGAAGAAGGCAGGGGAGGAAGCCAAAAGCTGATAGCGCCCCCCTCACCAGTGTGACTGACTGAGCAGTGCTACAGGAGACCCAGGTTAGCCCCTTCTCCAGAAAGCCTGATGTGCTTTTCAGCCAGGACTTGGGAAACTGACTGAACAATAATTTTGTGAAAGGAGGAAACCTAATTCTCCTTACTCCTTTTTGGGTGGTTCCCTGATTCTCCGCACACAGAGAGGAGTTCACAGAATGGAGCACCAAGTGCCTAGAAAGGTTAAAAAAATAAATAAACAGGAAGTAATAATGTCTTCATGGAAAAGCCAGTTTCTATACTCAGGAATAAATTAGACCGTGGTCAGGTGGGGAGTGGACTAAGATAATCCTTTAGAAACAAAGGCATCCGATATCCCCAGCCCTTAAGATGGAAGAGATACTCTTGTTGGCTGTGTGTGCCAGGAGGAGAGGAAGGGCTAAAGGCAGCTGTGTCCCCAATGTGAGGATACGACCTTGTGAACTAAACACACCCATTTTCTGGAGTATGTGTTAAGTGTGTGTTTTAGGGTAAGAGCCTGGCTTGAGGAGACTAACAGAGGTGGTCCCAAGAATGAAACTCACCTGCTTAAGAATCAAGGACCAGAGATGAGGAGAAGATTCAAGGCCAAGATGGCACCTAGACTGCTGAGCTCCTGAGGGAAGGCAATGCAGTCTCTTCTGAAATGTCAAGGCTGTAGTAGATAAAAGAGAGAGAGCCAAGCCTTTCTGGGTTTTGCATAGTAAGCTCTCTGCATCTGTGGGCTCAGAATTTGTGAAATCAACCAAGCATAGGCCAAAATACTAGGGAAAAGTGCTATATCTACCGATCGAGCATAGCCCTTTCTCCTCGGTCATTATAATAGTGATTTACATATCATTTATCATTTATGAGGTATTACATGTGATCTAAAGATGATTTAAAGCCTAAAGGGAGGATGGGTGCAGAGTCCAGAAACACTGTCCCATTTTGCATTAGAGATTTGAACCTCATAAGCTTTGCTATTCAAAGAGAGTGTCTGTAGCTAAATGGATGCTTGCTTGCCATGATGGGGCCCAGAACATCATGGGATACTAGAGTTAGGTAAATCCTTAAAGGTTCTCAAATACAATCTTGAAGGTATCCCATGGAGAAGAAGAATTTCAAGGCCATGAGGCTGCAGGCTAAGCCTCCAGCTTAGTGACTGCCACCAACCCTTCTCTTCAGCCCGTCCAGGCCTAGGAGAGCCCTTGTAACCTAATAGTTGGTATAGAAACAGGAAATCACTTTTGTTTGTTGATGTTTCTAAAGTACCCACATCTGTGAATACGGGAGAAATCTTAGTGTGTGTGTGTGTGTGTGTGTGTGTGTGTACGATTTTATGAAGCAAAGCCAGCAGGTCACTCTGCTTAGGATTAACCAGGATGTGGATGTTGTCAACCCCATCTCAGCTAGGGCTGAGGTCAGACAGGTCAGGAAAACGGTGATGTCACACGTTACAGTGATATATAGATCCTGCCTCCAGCTTGAGCCCAGTCCTCTACCCACTTCCTTTCATCCTCGACTGTAAACCCAGAGGGACAGGCATGTGGGAAGTTGCTCTGATAGCCAGAGGATCTTCCTTCAGGGAGACGCACACTGCCCCTTTGGGCACTGGTGTCAGCACCTTAATCTGTCTGTCTGAACCCTAGAAGGATTCTCTGGGCAGTGGGAGGGTGAACTAGGGACAATGGGTGATGGGGGAGGGGGAGATTGGTGTGAACTTCAATTCTAAAGTTTTATTTTACAATTTCACACACACATGCACACACATGTGCTGTATGGTCCCCTCACCCAATATTCTCTCTTGTCACCCTCTCTCTCCCACACAGAACCCCTTCTCTTTACAGTTCCCCCTCCTATTTTCATGACCTTTTTTTGTAAAATGACACATTCTATCTAATTAGAGTTGCTGGCATGAGCATTAGTGGGAGGTTATTTATTGAGCAAGAGCAACTTGACACCTCCGACGACTATCACTTTTCTTTCCACGGTTCCCATTATCAACTGCCTGCAGTTGCTCAGGAAGGGGTGGGACCTTTGGAGTCCCTCTCCCACTCATGACAGGTGTTGATGGATTCAGTCTTGGACAGGTAGTCTCTGTTGTTGTGAGTTCCTGGGTGCAAGAGCTACAGACGACAGCATGGTATCGCCCTCTCCCCATCCTCCAACTCTTACATTCTTTCTTTCCCCTCTCCCACAACACTCCCTGAGCCTTGGAGAGGGTGCTATAGATGTCCTATTTGGGGACAGGCACTTAGCATCTCTTATTCTCAGCACTGTGATCAATTATGAGTTTGCATTAACAATCGCTCACTGTGGAAAGAAACTTCTCTGGCCAAGGCTGAGAGCGGTCAATCTATGATAAGTCCTGAAATTCTAAACCTCAAGTGCTGACCTCTCCTGAATACTTACCTTATTATGGCTTTGGTTTTCAGAAATCATGAGGTCCAATGGATTTTGTTTGGCAAACACAGAGACAATAGTCATTGACCACAGCGTACCCAACGGGAAGGACCAGCTCCTGGACGCGGATTCCACAGAGCATCTGTGAGTGTACAGCTTCTGATGCGGTTTCATACTGGGGGTTGAAAGCTGGTGGCTTGTGCGGTGCTCTACAGGGAGGAAAGGGCATGGCCCATTCCAATATGGACCCAGCCACAGACTCCGCCTGTTTAGGGGTTCCTATTCTAAAAGCTTGCCTCATATTCTGGTGAGAGTTTGGTTAATTGATCTAGGGAGAGACCTAGTCATCCAGTCACTAGACATGAGGGGAGTTTTGAAGAAGTTGCAAAGCTCCAGTATCTAGTTTATGCTGGCTCTGAGGTGTGAAACGCTATCTTCTGGTCCAGGATCCAGGCTCCATATGCTTTTACATTTCCTGCACTAGGGCTGTGATGCACATGTGGTCTCCCACGTTTGTGAGTGCTTCGTTAGAGCCTTATTCTAGAGAGGAGCCTTGGTTACTGAGGCTGGACAACCAAAAGCCTCTCACTCTTGCCTGAATTTCCCACCTCCGCAATGGCAATGGAGCTTCTCTCCAGAGTGTGCTGCAGAGAGCCTGCCACCTAGAGGCCAGCAGGAGCCTACAAGTTTGGCTCCTGCCAGTCAGCTCCTTGGTGAATCACTCGGGTAGCAGAGTCCTCAGACAGGCTGACAGGAGAACTGGCTTTGTTTCTGGGTGTCCCTGGGAATTCTGTGGAGGCAGACCTAGGCCCTGTAGCAGCTGGTGGTGTGAAAAGGTCTCCAGCTGACTCCACTGCCACGACAGTTCCTGGCCAGCACCTCGTCACACAAAGCTGAAAGACTTCTCTTTTCTTAACACTCATTCAGTGTGTCCCATCCCTGACAGTCAGAGGGCTCCAAGGAACTGCATGTGATGGGTGCAGCATGCCGTGGTGTCTTGGCCAGGCATGCCTAGTGGCTAGGCAGGTCAGGGGATTACTCTGTCAACACAATTTCTCACCACATGCTCATGCAAGCTTCTAACATCATGCCCTCTGTGAAATTCTTCAGCATTCCCGGTAACTGCTCCAGAATGCGCGTCAGTCTCTTAGAAGTAGGCTGGTGAACCCTCAGAGATTGGAAGGCTGGTGGCACTTGATGCTTACCACGTGGCCCTGGGCTGTGAGTAGGGGCTGCCATGCAGTGGAGTCTCTGCAGAGAGCGTGCTAATTAGACCCAGAAGGAAGGTGGGCACCAGTGAGTAAGCACTGAGGGAGTGGTGTGCCTGATGGAGGTGGGACAGGAGGGGCAACAGGGCCCTTGGCAGTGCTGGTCCTGAGCCATTTTGGCAGTTTATAGTAATAAGGAATGGCGGGATCCTGGCTAGCTTACCCCGAAATAATTACACGGAAACTGTGTTCTTTTAAACACTGCCTGGCCCATTATCTGTAGCCTCTTATTGGCTAACTCTTACATATTGCTCTAACTCATTTCTAATAATCTGTGTGCCACCACGAGGTCGTGGCTTACCGGGAAAGATTCATCATGTCTGACCTGGCGGCTGGCTGCGTGGTGTCTGTTCTCCTTGCCTTCTTCCCAGGATTCTATTCTGTCTACTCCACCCACCTAACTGCTGGCCTATCAAAAAGGCCAAGGCAGTCTTTTTATTAACCAATGAAAGTAACACATAGACAGATGACCCTCCTCCATCAGCAGTTCCCCAAGCGTCCCTTCTTTCCTCCCGTCTTCAGGACATCCTTTGGTCTGAGGTGGGTGATGAAGGCAGAGGAGGTGGTGGGAAGTTCAGGATGGTGCTGTGCACACACTGTGTGAACTCCCCACATCCACGCAATTTTCATCCTCCTGAGCCTGAGTCAGCCTAGATCACACCAAACTTGACCACCCGGTAGAGTTTCCCTCCACGACCATAGGAAACCACCCTGTAGTGTCCCTTCCTGGTGTCCCTGCAAGCTCCTGTTCCCTGAGGACATATCGCCGACATCTGCCCATCATCCCCCTGCTGCTCTCCAAGCTGACACGGGGGCCTGACACAGAAGAGGAGCCGGAATGTCACCACAAACAAAGAATGAGAGCCCCGCTACCCCACTGAAACAAATGGGGACAGTGATTGCAGGGGCACCAACGCTCAGAAGCTCTTCCTGCACAGTGCCACCTGTGTTTTCCAGTCTGTATATCCGTGGTTCTTCCCATGTGTCTGCCGCGTGTCTGGGAAGGACCTCACCTCATTGATGTCCCTCGTCCCCTTCCACAGAGTCCTTGACTCTAGCTGCGGCCCTGTAAGGTGGCCTTCACCTCTGTCATCTTTTTCAGGTTCGAGAACGGCGGCGAGTTCACTGCTGAGCTGGAGAACGGCGATGACCCGGCAGCTTACGTCACCAACTTGTCCTATTACCACCTGGTTCCGTTTGAGACAGACATTTTGGACTGAGCCTCTCCATCAGGCCTTCTCTGCCTCAGTCCTTGACTGCATGTCTTCATGCCGTCCACTGTGTGGCCCCAAGGGCCAAAGCTGCTGCTCAGCCTGGGCCTCCCAGGGTCCTGAAGTTCACCAGGCCCTGGATGTCCTGAAAGCAGAGGCACAGGGGGCTCTTGATGTCCCCAGGCTGTCCCCAGGCTGTCCCCAGGCTGACTCCAGCAACAGGAGGCCACATGCCCTGCAGCTCTGAGAGGCCTTCTACCTGCCCTCGGCCCGCCAGCTTGCCTCTTCTCCTGGGACACACTGTTCCTGCGGGCCATGCTTCCTCTTGTTCTCATTGCCTACTTGAGGGGAGCATTCCTCAAGTCACATGGTTCTGACTTCCCACATTTCTCTCATGTGTCAAAAGGCACAAAGCATTTCAAGAGGATTTTTGATAAGCCACCAAGGTCTGGACCACAAGGGCAGGGGATATTAAGTCACTCGGGGCTTCCCTGAGATGCGTGGCTTGTTTGTTTGCTTTACATCTCCTCCCTGGAAACGGGGTTTGGGGTCAGCTGGAAGGAGTATTCGCAAAGGGTCAACCCTGAAGGGGAGGGGTCACCGGCTTCAGGGAGGGGAGAGCATGCACCATAAAGTGCATACGAACCCAGTGTAAAGTTTTTCTCCAGAGGAGAGTTCCCTCTCTCTGCCAGCTCCGAGCTCTTCTGCCTGACTGTGATACTGTTACCACCACCGAGGGTGCTTGAAGTTCCTCCCCTGGTGCACTCAGTGGCATGATTGCCCTGATGAATCAGGAAGGATGGAATGGGGAGGAAGGGAAGCTTACAGCTTGGACCACAGGAAGGTCTGGGTCCTGTGAGCTCGCCTCCTCATTGTGTCTACTAATGACCAGCACTTGCTAATGTAAATAATAGTAAATTATTGAAAATTCTAATTCTTTTACACAGTCTGTTTTTAATCTATTTTAATTAAATAAACTCTATTGTTCTACTTTGATCGAGCAGGGTTGTTCGTGTAAAAAGATGTGGTTCATTTTGTCCCTTGCCTAGGGACAAGAAAGAAGGCAAATGCTGACATCCAGCCCCCACCCCACATCCACCCTGAGACCTGACCCTAGCACTCACTCTTCCTGACACACTAGTATTTAGGAAATGTGTTTTATCCCTGGGGAGTGATCTATTCAAGCCAGAGAATGAACAAACAGCTTGGGGTGGCTTTCATTTTGACTTAGGGGTTTCCCCTTCTCCGTCTTCCTCTTTGGCAGTCACAGGAAGCTTCTCTGGTGATCCAGCTACAATACAAATGGTATTTCCGTGAATTTTTCCTTCCAGCTGTGTTCAGCTTATAATGCATCCTGCTTTTCATATAGGCTACTGAAGGACTGACTGGGGTCGACCAGTTATCTTTGTTGTCTTACTGTCAAATTAAGATCAATACAAAAAGAGTTTTCCTTAGTGATTAACATCGACACTAATAAAACCAGGCATGGTACTATGTCTTCAATCTCTACTTTAGGGAAATAGAAGCAGAAGGACCAGTTTAAGGTCTTCTTTGGCTATATATGGAATTCAGTGACACCGTATGATACATGAGACTCTGTCTCAACTCTCTTCTTTTACCCCCGTCCCAGGAAGAGAAAAAGTGAAATACAAACAAATAGGTTTTGTTGCTTGTTGTTGATTGTTTTGAGGCAAGTTCTGACTGGCATGAATTCTGAATCTTCCTTCCTCGGACTCCTGAGTGTTGGGATTGCAGATGGATATTCCTTACAGTGTAATGGTATGGTTACTGACACTCAGCATCCTCATGAAGGGTATAGGCTGATGGATCTGTGGTAGACAAAGAGCTTGTCCAACACCCAGGAAGCCACTGCTGCTGTTTATGGGGGCTGCTATGGTCAGATAGATTCCAATACAGAGAAAAACTCTGACTTGTTAGGGGAAAGATCCCAGTGGTGAGTGTGGGCATAAAACAGGGACAGGAAACTTGGCCAAGTAAGAGAATCATGAACTTGTAGCCTTGTGGTAGAAAATTGTTTTAAGGTGTGTCACTTTTGTTTCTGCTGCATTTGTTTTTTAACTCTATAAAGTTGTGAATCTTTGTCTGTTTAAAACACCTGATGGTCTAATAAAGAGGAGAAAGGATAGATGGGACTGGTAGTCAAAGAGAATCTATAGGAGGAGAAACCTGGGAGGAGGAGGAGAAGCAGCAAGAGGATATCAGGGTCCAGTCACCCAGCTGCACAGCCAACCACGGAGTAAGAAGGAAAATCAGATATACAGAAGTAAAAAAGATAAAAGCCCAGAGGGAAAAGGTAGATGGGATAATTTAAGTTAAGGAAAACAGACTGAAAGCAAACCAAGCTAAGTCCAGGCATTCATAAGTAATAAGAAGTGTCCGTGTGTGTAACTTATTTGGGAGCTCATGGTGGACCCCCCTAAAAAGCAAAATCATACAACACAGCCTCTAAATGGTCAGTTCTGAGAACTGAGAGAGGAGCGGGTTCACGTGTGAGCTGCACACACCTGTCATGGCTTCATCCAGAGACCCGCTTCTCCCTTTGCTTCGCAGGTGACCACATCCCTCACACTGTTCTGGCAGCCAAAAGACCATGCTGATCTAGGCATTCACCTTTGTTACTTCAGCTTGTGTTCTGCCTGTTCTTCACAATGGACAAGCATCTCCTAAGTAGTATACAATTGAAGATTTGGGGCCAATAAAATTACTTAAGTCAACTAACTTGGAAAAGACCCTCTGGCACATGCTATTCAAAGGCCAAAGGATCCTTTCCTTTCTGTTTGCAAATAAATGCGGGTCTTCTCCTGTGAGGCTTACATAAAGTAAAAATGTAAAATATCATCGTCAACATCTGGAAGTGCCCTCTGGCCACTGCACACGATTCACATACTCTGTAGTCCATGCCCTCCTGGTAGACCAGGCATGTGCAACATGCTCACCACCTGGTCATTCAGTGGACCATGGGTTCATCATAAACATGCAGTTCTCACCTAGAGAGTACTTCGTAGACTTTCTTGTAGGGGTATTGGTGGCCACCCTGCCCTGAACCATGTATCCTAACTTTCTCCTGAGGAGAGGTGACATTCTTGGCTTTTACTTAAGGGAACATTCTGTCACATCTCCAGCAATGATTTTTTTTTTTTGCTATTGTCTCGTATCTATATGGCTAGTGTTCTGCTTACATATCAGCATTATATTTTTACTGTACTTTTAAATGTAGATTTTGTGCTGGCAAGACCAGGCCAATAGATCAGGAGGTAACAGTCACTCAGGGATAGTTTATTATTCTTGCAGATCCCCAGTGGAAATGCACATGTCATGGGAGCCATATATGGAAACCCAGCAGTACATCTAGCAAGAGACTTCAGCATCGTTTCTGAGGGGAGGACCAGATAGGGCATAGGAGAAGGGGCCAGCGTAGACAATTTAATGCTTTCAGGGGCACAGCCATCCCTAGTTGTGTTGTGTAATATTTTGTTTGTGTTCTGACAAATAAAGTTTGCCTGGAGATCAGAGGACAGAACTAGCCACTAGTTAACCATAGAGTCCAGGCAGTGGTGGTACACAACTTTGATCCCAGCACTTGAAAGGAGGAAGCAGAAAGATCAGGAGTTCAAAATCACCCTGGCCTACTTGAGATTGAGACAGTCTAAAAGAGAAACAGAGTCAGGTGGTGGTGGCTCATACCTTTAATTCCAGCATTAGGGAGGTGGAGACAGGAATATAAGGCTAGTGGAGACAGGCTCTCCCCCATTCAGTCTGAAGATTCATAGAAACAGGATCCCCCCATTAGGTCTGAGATTTCAAAGAGGTAAGAAGTCTAGTGGCTGTTGCTCTGCTTCTCTGATCTTTCAGTTTTCTCCCTAATGTTTCACTCTGAGTTTTTGTTAAATAAGACTAAGTAGGATCAGGCTTCATAGCTGTTTGGTATCTGGGCCCAGGCTGACTAGGGCATGGGAACAGAGTCTCAGTATACGGAAGCCTGTAGAGAAAGATGGCTTGGGGCATGGCTCTGGATTGGTGAGTCTGTAGGTGAGTCCTTATTGTGGATCTCTAAGAACTAGCTAGTCCTTGGGAGACAGACCAAGTCAATGTGTCTCCAAAATGCCAAAACATTGAATCTAGAAGCGAGAAAATGTAGTTATCATACACCTGACTCTAGGAACCCTTGTCTCTGGGCATCTGGTTCTATCCCATTTAGTGGTACCAAGAAAACACAAAGCGTAGCATGTCTGTATGCTATGTGATAAACCCTACATTTTGCACAAGGCACAGGGCTCCATGTAGCTGCCTTTGCTTATTTAAAAGGGTGATGCATTCTCATGGTCCAAAAATTGGAATAAAGAGGTTTTTTATAAAAGCATTTTTATTCCCACCCAAGCCCTCACAAATATCATTTAGTTTCTAGTGTAACCATTACATATATGTGATACTTTTCATTACTTTTCCAGGGCCTTGCACATTAGGTTTGTAGTCTACCACTGAGCATATCCCCAGCCCTTTGGGTTTTGAAATGGGCTTTCTCTATATATAGCCCAGGCTAGCCCTAACTCCCAGCCTCAGATTCCTAAGTAGTGGAATCACCGGTGGGTGACATCAATCTCAGCACGTCTAATGATGCTATGCAAATTCTAAACAGGCAGCATCCACTTCTAAAGCGGCAGCGAGGGATCCTCTGTAAGTATATAACCTCTCATTTGTGATCAGTAAATAAGTCCGAGTCTGGACGCTTTTGCTATATAGGCACACCAGAAACAATTTGCTCACACTTGTGAAATTTTACCTCAAACCCAAAAGTATGCATGATGTGTTAGTCACTTGTACCACCGTGATAGCACAAACAAGGGGGAAAGATGTCTTTTGCCTCCAGATTTCCATTTTTGCTTCTCTGTGTATGTGTGTGGTAAGAGAGCATCATGGTGGGCAGCACGTGGTGGACTCACCTCATCACAGTGGAGAGACACAGATACCGAGAGGCCAGGACATCATACACCCTTCAAAGATGGCCCACTGTCTCCAGTCGGACTCACCTGTCATAGTCTCCACCACTTTCTAGCATCCATTCAGTTTTGAATCCATCAGTGGAGTAGTTCATCAATTATGTCAGCATTCATATAATCCAACCATTCAAAGACCCATCCCTAAACACTGCATTAGAGACTTCAAACACTCGAGCCCAAATCATACCACTGTTTAAGGGGTTTGCTAATAAGAGCCCATGATCCTTTAGACATATTTATTTTTTCCAGACTTCTGGGTAAAATTGGGTTTTCTGTTATTGTCTCCTATATTGTGGGTAGGGTAGATATAGAGTAGTGGGGGGTGTCAGAGAATGGTCAGATTGCCACAGGCTAGGGACTGCTGACAGCCTTACAGATGGTAAATCTGAATGTCAACCTCATATGAATGCACCTTATTAGACTATCTTTTGGGTTTTTTTTTTTTTAATAGGATTTCTCTTTTAACAGCTCTAGCTGTCCTGGAACTTGATTTGTAGACCAGGCTGGCCTCAAAATCACAGAGCTCTGCCTGCCTCTGCCTCCCGAGTGCTGGAATTAAAAGCGAGCGCCACCACTCCTGGCTCATATTGGACTCTCAAATGCATAATGGATGTCTCAGAAAACAAAACATTTAGAATTCATGGATGGCTAGTGTGTTCATCTACTTACTGCAAGGAGGAATAGTCAAACTGATGTAAAAGCTATAGGAATTTGAATAGAGAGGATTAATTAGATCAATACCACTGAAAGCATCATCAGTACCAATGCTTTGGAATTTTCCTGGAAGACATTTCTTATACCTAAGACCCAGTAAATAAGTAGTATAAGAAAACTGGTTGGCCGGAGGCACGGGGATAGAAGGAGCACCATGTCCGCAGAAGTCCCTGAGGCAGCGTCGGCGGAGGAGCAGAAGGAAATGGAAGATAAAGTAACTAGTCCAGAGAAAGCTGAAGAAGCAAAGTTAAAAGCAAGGTACCCACACTTGGGACAAAAGCCTGGCGGGTCCGATTTCTTAAGGAAGCGATTGCAGAAAGGGCAAAAGTATTTTGATTCTGGGGATTACAACATGGCGAAAGCAAAGATGAAGAACAAGCAGCTTCCTGCTGCAGCCCCGGATAAGACAGAGGTCACTGGTGACCACATTCCCACTCCACAGGACTTTCCTCAGCGGAAACCATCCCTGGTTGCTAGCAAACTGGCTGGCTGATTAAAAGAGCTGAACTGCGGGAAAAAAAAAGAAAGAAAGAAAGAAAAGAAAACTGGTCCATTGAGGTGGCTTCAGTGTGTAGAAGCCCTTGTGCATGGCCTCACAACCTGAGTCGGATCCCTGGATCCCACAACATGGCAGGTAAGAACCTAAACCTGAGCGTTATCCTCTGCTCTCCACTAGTGAGTAAATATTTGTGTGTGTGTGTGTGTGTGTGTGTGTGTGTGTGTGTGTGTGCGTGTAGAATTTATCGGAAGCTATGAGGCAAATGTAGAGACAAAAGCGGTAGTGTCACCAATGGAAAGGTGAACTCCAGCTTCTCCACATACACGTGGCGTTGCTTAGGCAGATGTGACAGAAATGGTCAGAAAAGGAGATTCGAGGGAGGACCCCCTTCTTTGTCCTGGAGCACCCTTAATCATCAGGAAGATGCTTCTCCGGGAGTAGTGTGTCTGTGGGGCAGTGGAGGGGGACATGTTTCATGCTCTAACCATGTCCTTGTGGATGGAGTAGCTGATGTGGTTAGATTGGTCAAGTTGGTGTTTGATGGCACTGAACAACTTTCACTGTGGCTGACTGCCCTTCCTGAGTACTTATTTCACACACACATATATATATATACATACATATATATATCTATATATATACATATATATACACATATATATACATATATATACACATATATATACATATATATGTGTGTGTGTGTGTGTGTGTGTGTGTGTGTGCATGCTTGTGGAAGTCACAGGCAACTTGCAGGAGTCTTTTCTCTCCTGTTGCCATGTGGACCCCAGGTATCGAACTCAGGAACTCAGGCGAGGCAACAAGCATGCTCACCTGCTGAGCCATCTTGCCAGCCCCCGAGCCACTTCTTTCCTAGACATTTAAGTATGTTCAGATGGGTCTTATAGTCAAGTATTGGGATGAAGTCTTCCTATTCGAAGAGTATGCAAGTCATGGCTAATCAATTGAGTGTTCATTTGGGAATTGCTAATCATGAATGCTGCTCTTTTCTTAGGATTTTATTTTAAATTTTAAATTAACAGATATTGTTTGCACATGGCACAACATTCAAAAGTGAAGTGTTGTCCGTTGAGATGCTAGTTCTTGCTAACCCTTGCTGCCTAATCACTCAGTTTCCTTATGTAGGAACAGCTGTCATCTCCAGTTTCCTGGGTAACACCCGAAAAGCGTATCATTTTGTTAAAAGCTAGCGTAACCATTCATGCACCTGCATCTTGCACTTCATGATTTGGATACATTCTCGGGAGAGCTGTTTCTTTCTTTCTACTGGCATCTGTTTATCTGGCTAGGCTACGCTCTTCCTTTCTTATATTTCCCCATGAAACTTCCTGTTCCCTTCCTCTTTTAATTCAAACCTGAAAATCAATAACCACATACTTCAGACTATTATCCATTTACTCAAACACCATTAATTCAACAGATAGGTACGAGGTGTCATCTGCAAGAACACAGGCTGTTCTAGCACAAGGAGTGTACCAATGAACAATGACACTCATTTCTAGCAGATGGGGAATGCAATAGACTAGTTAACAAGGATAATGAACGTGAAGGTAATGGGTACGGTTTGAAATGCAATGACTACATAGGTTCTCCTGGGAAGGTGAAATCTGAACAAATACTAAGAGATGTTGGGGTAACAGGTCCTTTAAGAGCCTTGAGGACTTTGGAACCATTATAGACTTTAGTTTTATTTTGAGTGAGATGAAAACTGTCATAGGGTTCTGTGTATAAGATATAGGCTGTGTGTAAGTACCAGACTTGGTTTGAGGTAGAGAAAAGATTTGAGAGGGTGAGGCTGGAAGTAGGGAGACTATTGTCAGGCCATTTGGGATGCTAAAGCAAAATGCCCTAAACTTGGTCATTTATGAACCACAGAAACTCATCCTTCACAGTTCTGAACTAGAAAGTCCAAGATGAAGAAGCCAATAGAGCTGAGTCTGTTGAGAGTTCATCACCTTGTATGTGTTTCCTCATAGCAGACAGAGCAAATAGAGTCCCTCCAGCCTCTCTCATAATCCCATTCATGAAGCTGGAGTCCTCATGACTAGTCATGCTTCAATGGCCCTCTTGTTTATTGACCAAACGTTCTATAATGTTACTTTTGAAGTGTCACAGAGTACATAAACATGAACTAGAATGGTAGCGGAACGGCAGTCAGAGTCATGAGAGAGCTGAGTGGAGCTGGGAATGTTTGAAGCATAGGTGGTCCTTATTTTGGAAGAGAGAGAGAAGTTTGGGGGTTGTGATCGTGCCATTCAAGAGGAATGGAATGATTTTGTCCTATTCTTAGTAAACAAACAAAAGCTAGCAGTAAAGAAATGAAAATCTCTGGTGCTGCACTGACGTAATATATGTGAAATTTCTGGAGATGAAAAATCAGCTTTAGTGGAAAGAGAAACTTTAAAGAAAAATAAGATCAGTGATTCTCAAAGTGACATCCCTGAATTGTCAGCATTGGTATTACTTGAAATATTTCATGGCTGATTATAGGCATAATTGCAATGAAAAAAATCAGTAGAAATAATACAATTAAATCAAACTTACTTCATTTGTATTAAATGTTAAGAGAAGTTATTTTCAAATCAAGATAGGTTTTAATCAATTAATATTAATGCCCAACAGATTATACACCAAGAAACTGATACTTGGTATCCTAGCATAATTATTTTAATTTAAACCCTTTGGTATGAAGTTATTTCAAGCAAGTTCCTATTATAAATTTAAGTTTGTCTCTTAAAATGAGTGGGAACTTTTTCAAATAGAAATATTCCTAATGAAAAGACGGCTGTATCAGCAGCAGAACATGGTAATGAATTAAGAGAACTTGATGGATTTAAAACCATTCACAGCAAACTACCAGGAGGAAAACCAAGGGCAGCCGGTAGACAAATTGCCCTGGTTTGTTTGTTTGCTTGTTTTGTGAACCACTGAGTTTAATTAGGGTTAATTACAGGAGCATGGGCAACTTGCTGGTGGCTACACCACTGATGAAAATGTGTTGTTTCTCCCTCCATAGGGAATGGAAAGATGGGGAGACGGAAAAGAGCTTCTATAGAGTCCCAAACACTATGAAAGAACTCTCTTCAGGGATGTGTAAGATGCTGTCTCTGTCCTCTAAAGACAGAGGATAGCATGTTAGAAACTGCACAGCAGCACGGCTTGAAAGAGGAGGAGGGGAAACGGGTGAGATGGGGTGAAGGCGTAAGTCACAGACAATCCCACACCAGTTTGGAATTATGATTAATAGAATGGTTATTTATTCAAAGGGGAAAAAACTTACAGATTACCGTCCCAGACAACAGCCCCTCCGCGCGAACAGGAAAGGAGTCCAGGGGCCGGAAACGGAGCCGGAAGACAAAAAGAGAGTGGAGGACAGCCGCTGCTTTTTTTAAAGGGAGAGACCACACCCCAATGGGCTGGTAACTCAGCGGCGATTGGCTGAAGGAGCTGAAGGAACTCCCACAGCATCTCCCCCTTTTGTTTAAGTAAGAGAGTTCTAAGCCTACTACGCAATTATATACAATAAGTACAAACCTACGAAATTATATACAATAAATACAAATATCCTATTCTAACTAGCTTAAGTCTTGTATAACAAATAACTTGGCCAAGTCATGAAAGGAAAGTAACTACATTTATATAATCTTCAATCCCATCGAAGATCTGAGAAGGGAAATAATGTTATCTGAGTAATTAGGAAGTGCAATCAAACAACTTCCAGAACATGTAACAAATCGCAGAGACAACTGGCTACCTGGACAAACACCCAAAGTCACATTTGCAGCGTTGAAGCAACCAACTTTGGCTAAGGCCTGATGTAACTGACATACCATTTTCAAAGGCAAGAAACTTCAAAACTATCTTACCCTGTCTTGGCAGGATATGACAGTCTTGTTTTATCCATTTACGGATATTCTGTAACTCTGTCAGTAGTTGAGGTATGAGCATTTCTTTACCCAAAGGCCAGTTCTGCCAAGAAGAAAGGCTCCAGGTGGAGTGTCTTTGGTGCTCAACATTCTCTCGGGCATAGATCAGTGTTGCCAGGAGTGATTGTGTCTCCCTACCATAGAACTCTGAATTAGATTAAAGGCCATTTTCTACAGCTCTTTGAAGAGGTTGAAGATTATCTATCTATACTGAATATAATCTCTATATATCTAAAGAACCTGATTAGTCTAATTATAAATGACAAACTTAGATGACTGTTGATCTATATAATTCTCAATATCTATCTAACTTAAAGACTGAGATAATAAACAAATGTGCAATAAATGAGGACAATGAGACCTCCAAATATAAACAATGTGCAAGTATACATTGCAATATGGTAAATATATATCAATACATAAACAATATATAAGTATCTTAATCAGAGGTAGAAGTGTACAATGCAATATGGTAAATATACATATATCAATACAATATATATATACAAATACATAAAAATGTTTTAAACAGAGGTAGAAGCATGAAGCATGCATGCATAAAATAGTCAACATAATTTAACTTTGTATCAATATATAAGAATCGATACCAATATGTTTGTCTAAAAGCAATAACTCACAAATACAAATCTATTTATCCCATAATCCAATTATCCCTCCTTTTTTTTTTTTTTTTTTTTTTTTAAGATTCCTGTGCTTATAAAATTCCTCCCCCAACCCTCAACCGTATACTAATTATAACCAACCCCTAAATGATGTCCCTAAACCCAAGGACAAACTTTATTGGGAGAGGGGACGTCGTTCTCTAGAATTACTTCCAGCTGTCATGGGGGCGACGTTCTTTCTGGGGGATCCTGTGAAAGTAAAATGATGGTTAAATTTCAAGATCAATGTATTTTAAAATTGCAAATAGTCTCTGAGTATTTTGTGGAGGTCTGGCCAGAATGTTGTACAAGATGTGCACCATTTCAGCACGTTGGAACCGTCTTGTGCAGCTGGTACCCAAAACAGGTCTTGTAGTAGCGCTATCAGTATCATGACGTCATATCAACCAGGTGGAGTTGTTGTTATGGGGCCCCATCTTCTTCCTGGAAACTTCAAATGTCACTGTAGGAAAAACTCATTGTTCATTGTGGAAAACTTAAACATTAATTATATAGACATATACATGAATACCTATATTCAATGAGAGACATGATAGATATATTTAATGAAGGTATGATAGATATGAAGAAAAGTAAAGATGTTTTCTAAACTCATATTTCTTTCTGTCCCATATCATGGCTCTTGACATGAGACAGAAACTCCAGAAACTCTGGGTTTTTCTTTAAACAACAGGCTTGGAATTAGAGAGGGACTGAGCCAGAGTCCAACTCTAAAACCAGCTCTATAAATTTAGAAATATGATTTAATATATGGTACTTACAGAACCTATTCAGTTTTCTTGATAGTCCCTATTGGGCCGTTATTTTCCATCTGTCAGTATTCAAATATCCAGGGTCCCTTGAACTTTTCAAAGATCAGTGTTTTCCTGTGGAGATAAGAACAGAACCCTGCCCCCATTCTATATGCTTTTCTTACCACCTGTATGGTTATCATCATTGTAGATGCTGTCATTTCTCCTTTCCAAGAGGTTTCTCCTCTTCAAATCGAACCTTTATTAATTTTGATGGTATCCACAATTTTTCTTCTCCTGTGGAAACAAGAGCAAAACCCCTTCCCCAACGTAGCACATCTCCTGGCTTCCATTGAGAGGTCAGCACGTCTTTGAAATAAACAGGTTGGTTTAGTTCAGAAGTTTTTTCCATTATCCAATGCCTCTCTGCTGCTGTTGTTCCTTTCTCATTAGCATTAAGAAAATTCAAGGTTAATAAAGCATTATGCAATCTATTTCTGGGGGTATCTTTCGTCCCTTTCTGTTTGTTTAGCATATCCTTTATAGTACGATTTGATCTTTCTATAACTGCCTGACCTGTAGGATTATTTGGTATACCTGTAACGTGTTTTATATTATAATAAGCAAAGAAGCGTTTCATTTTCTTAGATACATATGCTGGACCATTGTCTGTCTTTATTTGTGCAGGTATACCCATGATGGCCATAACTTCCAATAAATGTGTGATTACCGAATCAGCCTTTTCTGAGCTCAGGGCAGTTGCCCATTGAAAACCTGAATACGTGTCTATGGTGTGGTGTACATATTTTAATTTACCAAATTCCATAAAGTGGAACACATCCATCTGCCAGATTTCATTCCTTTGAGTACCCTTTGGGTTACTCCCTGCAGGCAATGGTGTTTGATTATAGAAAGAACAAGTAGGACATCTCTTTATAATGTCCTTAGCTTGTTGCCATGTAATGGAAAACTCTTTCTTTAAGCCTTTACTATTGACATGATGTTTTTTATGAAATTCTGAGGCCTGCAGAACGCTTCCAATCAATAATTGGTCAATTTCAGCGTTACCTTGTGCTAGAGGCCCAGGCAGACCGGTATGGGACCGGATGTGTGTTATGTACATTGGACAAAGCCTATTCCTAATTATGTCCTGTACCTCGATAAACAATGAAGTCAACTCTGTGTCATCTGGTATGAATTCAGCGGTTTCAATATGCAAGATAACTCTTTCTGCATATTGTGAATCTGTAACTATATTAAGAGGTTCTTTAAAATCCCTTAGCACCATAAGAATGGCATATAATTCTGCCTTCTGGACAGAATTATAAGGGCTTTGTTCCACCTTACTCAATTCTTCCGATTTATAACCTGCTTTCCCTGATTTATTTGCATCGGTATAAAATGTCCGAGCTCCAGTTATTGGAGCATCACGTACAATTCTAGGAAGAATCCAAGAAGTTCTCTTTATGAGGTTAAGTCTATCACTTTTGGGATAGTTGCTGCTAGTTTCTCCCAAAAAATTAGCACAAGCTCTTTGCCATGGTTCATTATCTTCCCATAACTTTCTTATTTCCTCAGTAGTAAAAGGCACTATAATTTCTGCTGGGTCTATACCTGCTAGTTGACGAAGTCTCAGTTTACCTTTTATAATTAATTCTGAAACCTTTTCTACATAAGTTTTTAATTTTTTACTTGGTTTATGAGGTATAAATATCCACTCTAAAATAATATCTTCCCTCTGCATTAAAATCCCTGTAGGAGAAATTCTGGAAGGCAGTATGACTAGGATGGAACTAAGATTCGGGTTGACCCTATCCACATGTGCCTCCTGTAATTTTTCCTCAATCATTGTCAGTTCCTTTTCTGCTTCAACTGTCAATTTTCTGGGACTATTCAAATCCTTATCACCATCTAAGGTTTTGTTTAAATGAACTATTAGATCAGGTGTTATCCCAACAGCTGGTCGTAGACTGGAAATATCTCCTAACAATCTTTGGAAGTCATTAAGAGTCCGTAACCGGTCTCTCCTAATTTGTGCCTTTTGTGTTCGAATTTTCTCTAACCCTATTCTGTAGCCTAGGTAATTAATAGAATCTCCTCTTTGAATCTTTTCAGGGGCAATTTGTAATCCCCACCTAGGCAAAACTTTCTTTACTTCTTCAAACATACTTTCCAAAATATCTTTATTTGAATCAGATAATAAAATGTCATCCATGTAATGATAAATTATGGACTTGGGAAATTGCTTACGAATTATTTCCAGTGGCTTATTAACAAAATATTGACACAATGTGGGACTATTGAGCATCCCCTGTGGGAGGACAGTCCATTGATATCTCCTAGTAGGCTGAGAATTATTATAAGTAGGCACTGTGAAGGCAAATTTTTCTCTATCCTTTTTTTGCAAAGGTATAGTGAAAAAACAATCTTTCAAATCAATAACTATAAGAGGCCATCCTCTTGGTAATAGAGAAGGCAAAGGAATTCCAGATTGTAGCGGACCCATAGGCTGAATTACCTTGTTGACAGCTCTTAGATCTGTCACCATTCTCCATTTACCAGATTTCTTTTTTACAACAAACACAGGAGAATTCCAAGGGCTGGTTGATTCTTCAATATGGTTAGCATCTAGTTGCTCTTGTACCAGCTGTTCCAAAGCCTGTAACTTATCTTCAGCTAGAGGCCACTGCTTGATCCATATTGGCTTCTCAGTTAGCCATTTTAAAGGTAGGGCTGTTGGTACCTCTAAAGGTTTGCTATTGGCTGTGTGTTCTTGTACAGCCTGAATGGCTGGTGACCTTTTTCCATAATACCTCATTATATCCTTCCCAGAATTGTGAGTTCCTGGAACTACAGGAATGTTAATCTGGGTATTCCATTGCTGTAGCAGGTCACGGCCCCATAAATTTATTGCAATATTTGCTATATATGGCCTTAATCTTCCTATTTGCCCTTCAGGCCCTATGCATTCCACCCATCTTGTGCTTTGTTTTACACGAGATAGGGTTCCAATTCCCAGGAACTGAACATCTACCTCATGAAGAGGCCAATTCGGATGCCAGGATTCTGGAGTAATTATACTTACATCCGCACCTGTGTCTAATAAGCCTTCAATAAAAATGCCATTTATACAGACTCTTAGCTTTGGTCTTTGATCGTTAATATACGTTTGCCAAAATATACGTTTACTCTGTCCTCCTGAATTTTTTGACTCATTCTCCACATGTAATTCATCATTTAGACCAGTATTACTTTTTACGGCAGACATTGGAGTTTTTAATTTTCTTGGTGAGACACATTTTCGACTGTAACTGGGAATGACTGGGCCACTTTTGGCTTGGGGGCCTGCGAGAGGCCCCTCAAGGAGTTTCCCGATGGTATCGGGTTGCCTTGTCTGTCTGTTGTTGACCTGCATTCGTTGGACCAATGTCGGCCTTTACCGCATCTTCTGCATATACCTGAAGGCTGAGATCTCCTACTTTTGTCATTCCCAGAGGAGATATTATTCCTAGGATTTCTTTGCCTGCAATCCCTTTTCAGATGTCCTAATTTACCACAATTAAAACACCTGGTAGTTTGATGTCTCCTCATAGCTTTGGAAATCGCTTCTCCTACCCAGGATTCATCGTTATAGCTAAACATCTCAACATTCATTGTATGCTGTATCCATTCTTCCATTGGTGCTGATCTAGATCTTAAAGGCCCAATTATCTTTTTACATTCAGTATTTGCATTTTCAAAAGCTAGAGATTCAAGAAGTATTCGTCTAGCTTCTGGGTCTGTTACCCCTATGTCCAGAGCCTTAATTAATCTTTGCACAAAGTCAGTAAAGGGTTCTCTCTGTCCCTGCCTAACCCTGGTATATGATTCAACCCTTTTTGCTGGATCTTGTATTCTATTCAAAGCATTCAAGGCTGCTTTGTGACATAAGGACAGCACTTCTTCATCATAAAGAGCTTGGACCTGTGGATCAGCATATGCTCCTACACCAAGAATTTGATCTTGGGAAACCTCCACACCTTTTGCTCTTCCTTGCTGTTCCATATGTTTGGATTCTTCTCTGAAATAAATTCCAAACATCAAGGAAGGCCCATCATCTAAAACTGCAGACACTAGCTGAGAGAAATCATGGGGGGTAGCTCTGACATTAGAAGCCCAAGTCCTTATCATTTCCTTAACAAATGCAGAGTGCAAGCCAAAGTTAACGACAGCTTGCTTAATTTCTTTTAAATCATTCATTGCTATTGGTGTCCATCTAGCTTCTTTAACTCCCTTTGAGCCTTTGGAAGTTAACCCTTTGTCAGAATAAATTACAGGGTATGTTGTTAGGACCCTGGGTAAGCCAGTTCTAACAGCTGGTGGTGGCATTGTATCCTGTCCTTGTGCCTTCTTACTCTGTTCACCAGCTCCAATAGTTTCTTCAATCATTTCTAATCTTTTTATCATTGTATCCCTTAAATCCTGAATCTCCTGACCTACCCGTGTTTCTAGTAATTTCACTAAGGTATCAGTTTTTTGGTTCCCATTCTGGAGGTTCATTCTATCTGTTACCTTATCAAAACTTTGTGGTAACATCTGAACGTCAAATTCAACAGCCTGTACCCTTTCAGGTAACTTCCTAGTACCCTTGGACATGGAGTCAATTTTGTCTATCATAGTATCCACTTGTTCAGATAACCCCTGATTTTCAATAATTTTAATCCTTTCAACTAGTTGTTCAATATTAGTCCGTAAAAATCGTATCTTTCTTAATGATAAAATATTGAAAAGAAAACTGAAACCTAGTAACAAGTAAATTAATATATTCCCATAGTCATATAAACCTTGCATGACATAATCCATTGTATTAATAAAGAAAACAGTAAAATTGGCGTTGGAAACAAAAACTGCCATATTACCTCTTGTCTAGTTGGTGGCGCTGTTGCCAAGTTGCGACTAGAACCACTGCAAAGGTGACTTAAACAGGTCCTGTTTCAGTGTCTGCCTTAGTATTTGTTAAAAACTAGGAAATATAAGTTGCTCAAGAAAGAAAGTTTAATTAAATCAATTCCATACACGGAACCAGAAACCCAGAATCCAGGGGTAGAAAAGAGCAACCCGGAAGCCGCGTATGCCTCCACGTGACCGAGTCGTTCTGATTCACGCCACTAAAGCGCCGCACTTACAAGGGAAATTTGAAAACAACTCAGAAAAGAGCAAACCAGGCAGGCAGAGACTGTCCCGAGCCTGTGGAGCTTGGGAGGCGTGGGGTTTAACTGAACTGCTGGCTCCACACACAGGGCACAGGCCGCAGCTGAGGGAGGTCTCGTGACTAGCCGAGCTGGTAGCAAGCAGTTGAGTGGGGGGGAAGGGGGGGTTCTACAACCAAACGTGGGGCGCCAGATGAAGGCGTAAGTCACAGACAATCCCACACCAGTTTGGAATTATGATTAATAGAATGGTTATTTATTCAAAGGGGAAAAAACTTACAGATTACCGTCCCAGACAACAGCCCCTCCGCGCGAACAGGAAAGGAGTCCAGGGGCCGGAAACGGAGCCGGAAGACAAAAAGAGAGTGGAGGACAGCCGCTGCTTTTTTTAAAGGGAGAGACCACGCCCCAATGGGCTGGTAACTCAGCGGCGATTGGCTGAAGGAGCTGAAGGAACTCCCACAGCAATGGGGAAGGAAAAGGAGAGTAAAAAGCTTGCACTTACAGTATCAGGCATAAGCAAGGAGTTGTGCTAAGACAGCTACCAGGTCATCTGGAGAGTTTCTTTAGCCGCTGTAGAGACCGGACCCCAAGATGTCATCCTCTGATCAGCCTCACCAAGGCAGTCCACTCAGGAGCACACACACATTTAGTCCGTCACTGGCCGTGGGGTTGAGCTCCACAAGCTATGTAGCTTTTGCCTTTATCTGGCTCACACTCCAGGCTCAGACTGGGCTCAGAACCAAGCTGCTTGCAGAGCCGACCTTTCCTGGATTGTACAGCTTGAAAGGCTCTGAACTCGTCAGCAATGCTTAGCCCTGATGAAGTGAGATTAGAGATCTAGCAACCATGCTCACTCCACCCAGCCCCACTTCCAGCCCTTGGAAATGGTGTCTTGTGTGAGAGAAGAGCCAAACAGCGATGTGCGGAAGAAGCATATTGTAGCGGCCTTAACAGCGCTTTTCCCTACAACACCTGCAGACCTTCCAGGAGTCCTTGTTTTCTTAGTAATCTAGTTTAACTTGTTCCTCAGTAGTCTCTGGGGAACTTGCGACTCCTGACCCCCAACACACACTGGAAATAATGTCTTCTCTTACTACAAAGAAAACACCAAGGAATAACGGTGGGGTGGCCTGCTTGTGTGCTCCAGAACTGGCTCATCTACTAAAGGAATACCAGAAGCTGACAGAACCCTGGAGGTTTGGAAAATTCCAGCTTGGTTTACAGGTGGCAGCCACATGCCCTCCACAGGCTTTGGCAGATGAACTGTGAGCTGGGCGTCCGAAAGACCTTGGTCTTGACATGTTAGCCCAGTGGGGAGGCTGGCCTTACATCTGGATTTGCTGAAATGGCCAGACACTTGACAAGGTGAGAGCTTTAGAGGATGTGCTTGTACATGGGGCCCCCTTCCTCACACACTCTTTCTCCGAATCCACACTGAGATTGACAGCCATCTCCAACCTCGGGAACCACAGAGCTAATGTCCCTGCCACCACTGACCAAGACATTGCATCTCAATTGAGTTCCCGATCAGAAGTAGATTTACTATTGTAGTGAGGAGCTGCGGGCAGGCCTGCTTTTCATCCTGCCCAGCTCCCGCATGGCTAGCTTAGCTCCAAATATAACAACATTCAAATTGTATTCATTTAAGCACTGCCTGGCCCATTATCTCTAGAGAGTTAGTTACTGGCTAACTCTCCCATCTTGATTAACCCATTTCTAATAATCTGAGTAGCACCACAAGGTGGTGGCTTACCAGAAAAGATTCAGCATGTCTGACCTGGTGGCTGGCTCCATGGCGTCTGCCTCACTTCCCTTCTTCCCAGCATTGTATTTTGTTTTCTCCGCCTACCTTATTTTTTGTCCTATCAAAGGGCCAAGGCAGTCTCTTTATTGACCAATGAAAATAACACAATAGACAGATAACCCTCCTCCATCATACTATCTCATGTGTTTTTGTTACCCACACTACCACAAGCACGCCCTCCACCATGATCAGAGTCCACAGTCAAGTAGAAATCTGTTTTGGAGATGAATTCACTCGAGCATCTTTAACGTTGATGAACTTATAAACATCCAGCAGGATTGACTAGACTTTATAATCTCCTAGATAACCAACTGGGAACTCTGACTTTGAACGGGATCTAGCTGATGCTGGTGCAGGTGAGCTGGTGAGCTGACACCCCATCCTTTCTCAGGATTAGCTTTTCCCCCTCCAGGCTGCCCTTGGAAACCATAGCTCACTACTTGACTGTCCTTCAGTGTTAACTTGGATGGACTCCAGGTTCTTCTGTTGTTACTGTTGATAACTGTCATCATACCTCAGTGGTGAGTGGTTGTAGGTACATTCTTTCTTTTCTTGTATCAGTAGCATCACCATTGTTAGGCCCAATCACGAGGCTGCAGTGCTCAGATTGATCTGGGTTCACATGCTGGTTCTACCCTAAGCAGCCCTGTAACTTTGTTTTATTTAAAATTAATTTAATTACAACAATTCTCCCTTTTTTCTCCCTCCAACGATCCCCTCACATACCCCTTCCCTGCTGTCCTTCAAATTCATGGCCTCTTTATTCATGAACTCCTTATTGTATGCATATATGTATTTACATATTCATATATATTCCTAAGCTTTACTCAATTAATTGCCTGTAGTTCTTTGTGTAGGGCGTGCCTTGGCAGTAACCAACATCTCTCTAATTGAACTAGTGCTAGTGAAATCATGGTTATTGGAGGAAAATTCATAACTGTTAATTTACTAAACTAACATAATCCCTAACCACGACCTATAAACATTTGTCCTTATACTACAGTCCTGTAACTTTGACCTCGTCACATGACCTCTCTGAGTTGGTCACAATGATCTCAGTTTCCTCAACTGTAAATAGAGATAAAGATAACTACTTGTCAGCATTGGTATGAGAATTAAATGAAAGAAAAGATGCGAAGCTCTCTGCTTTGTCTAGAAAATGTGGCCAGTAAGGGACAGATTCTGTTATTAGATTTCTATTTTTCAATTGGTGTTAAGAGTTTGGTCTGGAACAGCTTATATTTGCTTCCCTAGAAGTGAAGCAAGCTGTTCATGGCTAAAAATACACACGTATATTTCTAATTGAGTGTAGGTAGGGTCCGAATAACTCAGTTTGTGCATGTGCTACTGGTTCCAGGGAGAAGCTAGAAAGATGGGCCCAAGCCCTGTTCATTTCTGAGACTGGAATAGACCTGCTCTCCCCAAGCTCCCAGGTTCTGTTAGCAAATTAGCAGCTGGGAGGGTCACCCATCTAACTCCGGGAGGGCTCATGTTTCTGTGGGTGGTTCCCATGGAAATACTTAGCAGGGGTCTGTGGGTGTGCTCAGCCAACAAGCAGAGACTGGGGTGGGAGACATCAGATGGGAGACAGTGACCTCCTGGGAAGCATGCCCTTTGGCATGTGTTGAACTACAGCCTCTTCGGTAAGTGCTGTCTGTCTATCTGTCTGTCTGTCTGTCCATCCACCCAGCAGGGCTTCTCTGGGAATCAGACCCTGAGAGAGTTTCCAGCCCACACTTCCATGCATAGGCATAATCACTGAAGGCCCTTGGCTTCCCTTTACTTCCATGAACCCTGCCATCACATTGCTTATTTACCTTCAAGTACCCAAACCTGGTTTTAGGATAAAGAACTCTGACCCCTTCTTTGTCCGGAGTGAAAAATCTCAAACCACAGGGAAGAGGCTCTGTATTAACTATTTCCTTATCACCTCCATAAGGTGTCTAGCAGAAGCACCTTAAGGGAAAAAGGATTTTTGGCTCGTGGTTTAGGAGTATACAGTTCGTCATGGAGAAGATGTGTGGCAGAGCTTGTGGTAGCGGGGAGCAGGCATCTGAGACTCCCCAAATCTTAACGAATTAGAAAACAAACAAAACTTTGGGCCAAAAGTGACCCATTTCCTTCAGGTCCTAAATCTCTCACCAGCCTCCCCAAAGCTGGGAGTCAAGCTTTCCAGTGCGTGAGGCTGTGGGAGACAGCTCACTCTCAGACCACAGCAGGCTGACTGGGGATCCAGGGCTTGGCCTGCAGCAGCAGAAAGTCTGGGGAATGAGTCACCATGAGAACCACGGCCTAGTTATAGTGACCCTGAAATAGTATGTTGAAGACAGACACCAAATCATCACAGCAAAGCTCTGATGAATTGTCAAGGTTTGCCTCAGAGCTAAGTGGACTGAAACACCAATTTCCTGCTGATTGGACCTGACAATAGCAAGATTGTGATGAAGCTTGCTTGCTTGTGCTTGCCTCCCCTCCCTTCCCTTTTCCTTCCCTTTTCCTTCCCCTTTCTTTCACTTTTCCTTCCTCCCTCCCTTCCTCCCTCCCTTCTTTCTTTCTTTCTCTCTCTTCTTTCTTTCTTTCTTTCTTTCTTTCTTTCTTTCTTTCTTTCTTCTTTCTTTCATGAGCGTATGTGTATAGTGTGCATACATGTGTGAACATGTATGTTGACAGAGGTCAACAATGAATGTTGTCCTTCAACACCATATACCTTAATTTTGAGAGACAGCCTCTCACTATGTCTTGGGCTAGGTCACCTTGACCAAGCTGACTGGTAAATGTGCTCCAAAGACCTACTGGTTTATGCCTTCCCCTCTCCAGCCCTGGAGTTTTGTGGCACCATGCTCAGCTTTTCACATGGGTTCCAGAGATCCGAACTCAGGTTCCTATGCTTGTACAATAGGCTCTTTACTGACTGAGCCATTTCCCCTTCGCTGAAGCCTTCACTCTTAGAAGCAAGGTATAGGGCATACACCTGTAATCTCAGCAGAGAGGCGGAGGCAAGAGGATCAGAAGGTTACAGCCATCCTTGGAATACAGAGTAAGTCTGAGGCTAGCCTGGTCTACATGAGACCCTATCTCCAAAAAAGAAAACTCAAAGGAAGAGTTCTTTCTGCTTGCCATTCCCCTCTGACAGCTTGCGGAGATTTTCAGGTAGACAGTGATAGTTTAGTTCACAGCCACCGAAGAGCTGTAGCCCTGATATCAAGGTTCTTCGGAGCCCAGGTGACGTGGCCTTAAGGTGTGCATTCTTACTTGCATTCCGTCATTCGTCTTCTACGTACGTACAGGGCAGCTACTCTGCATGGATCCTGGTCTTGCACAGAAAGACAGATGAGGACCCAATCCAGAGAAAGCTTCCACTGTAGCCAGAATGACATCGCATGCAATGCTTGGTTACAGCTGGAATGTGTACCCAGATAGATGGACCACCGAGAATCCCAGTGTAGCTGGGACTCTTGGGTGCCTTCTTGAATGAATGATTTTTACACTGGAGCTTGGAAGAATTGGGGGCTCTTTAGTGAGGAGTAGCCCAAGAGAGAGAAGAGCAGAGGCAAACGTCCTGAGGCAAGGGTTGGTCCGGAGTGCTGCACACTTTGGCTCATCTTCCCACCACTGTTCAAGAACCAGCTGAGGGAAGCGGCAACTGTGAGTGCCTTGTCCAGAGCTGGTGCACACTACTCTTCCCTTTCCAACCTGGGACCATCTCATTAGTGAAGCCCTAGCAGGCACCACTCCCTTCACAAGCAGTGAACACCTGGGATTTAGGTCGATTTTTCAGCAGCTGGGACTCAGGACACTAGGAGCCCCATAAAGCACCAGGAATTGCCTGCCCTCAGTCCGGCCTGTGAAATAAGAAGGAGGTGAAACTATGGTTTTTAACAAACAGGTGGGTGACAGGCTGTCTTTGCCTCAGGAAACTCCTTAGTGGGATTGCCTCCAGGGACCAGGGGTTTCTTCTGTCACTTTCCCTTGTCAAAGACTTCTTAGTTTCTTTCTCATATAGCGTCAAAAGACCAGGGGACAATAGGAATTCTCAACTCTAGGTCTCAGCTGAGCCACTGTTATCCCCATGGGCTGGATTAATTATCTATGTGGAGTGGTTATACAAGAAGCCAGTGGGTTTAATCAGTGAGACACAGCGAGCACAAAAGGAAGATCCTGCTGTCTCCCTAAAGACAGAAAGGTTCCCCCAGCACTCACTTGCACACAAAGCCCAGAGCTGCACTCTCTGTGGGTGTGGAGAAGATCTTATATTACCTTCTACAACTGGAGGAGTGGTATCACCAGGTCCTGTATCCTGGGAACAGTGCCTGTGGCAGAACGTGCGGATCTAAGATTGGGTGTAATCCTCCTGAGGCTTCTTCCATGTCTCGTCTTGATCATCACGGTGAGACATGTTCATGGGCAGGTACAGCACAGCATAACACAGCACAGAACAGCATCTTTAGCAAAAATTCTCATCTCAGCATGGAGTATGGGAAATCAGAAACTGGCAGAATCAGGAGAGGGAGCCCAACCTTGTTGGCAGAGGCAGCTCAGACCTGAAATAATTACACAAAACTGTATTAATTAAAACACTGCTTGGCCAATAGCTTAAGCATATTTCTAGCTAGCTCTATTCCCTAAACTAATCCATTTCCATTAATCTGAGCATCACCATGAGGTTGTGGCCTGTCAGCAAAGTTCCCAGCTGGCAAATTACATCCTTCTCCTCTGGTGACTACATGACTTCTCTCTGACTCTGTCTTCTTTCTCCCAGCATTCAGTTTAGTTTTTTCGCCTAGCTCTATTCTGCTAAGCCCCTGGCCAAAACAGCTTTATTCATTCGCCAATAAAAGCAACACATATACAAAAGAACTCCCCACACCATTTCTGTTTAGTAAGTGAAATCAAGCCAGGCGAGCAGGGTGGGAGACCTTCTGGGTCATGGACCTTTTGGATCTTTTTTGGCCTGTCCCCATAAGTGTGGATTTGGGATTTACATGGACTCCAGATGAAGATGAAAGTTACAAAGTAATCCCACACTAGCTAGAATTGAATATAATAAAGGGTTATTTATTTAGGGGTAGACTCAGAGATCACAGTCCTCTGCATGAATGGGGAACAGGAATCAAATTCAGAAGACTGGGGCGAGGGTGGGGAGGTGGGAGTGAGCGTGCGCACTTTTATGTTGGCATTTATAGTAAGAGGCCATGCCCAAGTGATTTGGTATCTTAAAGGCTACTGGCTAAAGGAATTCCTACTGCCCCTGCCCCTGCCCCTGCCCCTGCCCCTGCCCCTCCTCCTCCTCCTCCTCCTCCTCCTGCTCCTGCTCCTCCTCCTCTTTTTCCTCTTTCTGCCTGCTAGCTCCACTTGTCCTTTCTTTGCCTAGCTATTGACTGTTTAGCTCTTTATCAGACCAATCAGATACCTTAGGCAGGCAAGGTGAAACAAATGCAACACATCTTTACATAATTAAACACACATGCTTATGTCATTAAACAAATGTAGCATAAACAAATGTAACACACCTTAACACAGAGTAATATCCTGCTTTATAAACAAATGTAATACATCTTTGTCTCATTAAAATAATATCCCATAAGATTTACATAAGATGGACATAGGATTTTGTGGCTTATGGTATAATAGTAATATGAAGCCAATAAATCTGGACTTGGAAATATGAATTTGGATCCTCCCCAGGCTAAAGGCCCTACTTGTTGGTGTTAAGCAGCGGCAATGAGCTACAGCATAGGCAGACATATCTGCAGACACATACAAGTACACACACTCACATACAGACATATTCATATACAAACACACAGGTACACTCACATGCACAAATACACACGTATGCAGGCACACATACACATTCATGTACAGATACATATGGATAGAAACTCATGCAGTCACACAGATGCACACTGACACACATGGATAGACACACTCACCTTCAGAGCTATGCTTGCAGGTGGGCATACAGCTATACATGCTCACATGCAGATATACAGACTGGTATGCCATCACACACAAAAATGCAAACTCAGACTTTTGCTCACAGACACACACATATGCACACATGCACACTCGAACTCAAACAAGCACATGCTCTGTTAGCACATTTTTGAAAACTCCTCTCTTTCTTTTAAACTCAGGAGACACAAAGATGGGGAGAATCTTGTCTTGCGCTAGAGTAGAGCCAAGGGGTTGCCTGGAGGCAGGGTCAGAGGTTCTCTTTGCCCCCCACCCTTAAATGCAGAAGTGGAGCTGAGTTCAATGCAGGGTCTGGCAGCCTGGAATGCCTTCCTGCTGAGATTCAGAGCCATGAATCAACCCTACAGCAACCCTTGATTGACAAGTCCACAGCAGGCTCTGCATCATTGCCCTTGTCCTACGGTCTCTATCCCTGGTGGACAGTGGAGGACTAGGGGGAAATGGGCTTGTGCACTAGTGAGGACATCCGAAAGTGAGGAACTAGGAGTTGGATTCCCTAGTAGACAGATAGGGAGCTGTCCATGGCTAGGTAATAAAAATGGTGAACTTCCAAGGTGGCGGCTTCTTCCTCCCCACCAGACCCGAGACAAAATCCAGGCTCCTTAAAACAAAGACCCTGGCGGAACAACTCACGTTCCCCTTTCACTCTGCACTCGGCCTTTCCCAGTTACTGAGTCACCAGGTGGTAACTTCTGAAAACAACTGGTGCCGAGGGCTGCTCTGTGCCAAGGGCTTTACAAACCCTTCTGCATTTCATTCTCATAAATTAGGCAATGTCAACATCATCCTTTTACTTTTTTTTCATGATGAGGAGATGTTCTAGGAAACTTGCAGATCCAGCATTGGGTCGGCATCAGCTTTTGAACTCACACCCAGCTGAGTTGGCTGAGTCGGCTGCTTCAGAAGCTCTGCTTGCCCCTTGGGGGTATTCTCAGAGTAGCTGATTTTCCTGCTTTGCCCAAACTTCTTATTTGGGTCAGTGTGTGTGTGTATCTCTGTGTGTATGTGTGTGTCTCCAGCATTGATATCTATCCTTTATTGTTATATTATTATCATAGTTTATTAATTCTTTAAGAACTTTATGCAATGTATTTTGACCATACTCACCTCCCTCTTCTCTTCCAAACCTACCCCTAACCCGCCTCATTGCATTATGAAAATAGAGATGATTGTGGGGGCAGGACACCATAAACTCTCATGTTCTTAATTCCCACAGTTTGTCAACTTCCAACCTTCTGGTCAAGCAATGCCGTTGTGACAACTGGTTTGCTGCACCTCATCTTTATGTTACCAATGTTCCGTTACTATGATGTGCAAGAGAATTTTACATAGTAAACATTAAAGCACACTTCTCAACATTACCCAGATGCTATTCTCCCCCTAAGTTCCACACTGGGGCAGCCACTCTTTCCCCACACACATTTCTTGTCTCTGTGCTGCTGTCCTCTGCACTCCCTGCTTTTCTTCCATCTCACCTTCTGATCTGCTCCCTGCTGGAAGGGACACTCAGGACTCTGACTTCTGGACACTTCCTGAGCTGTCCAGGTCTGAGAAGCACTAAAGACTTCCCACCTAGAAATTCATCCTCATTATTTCTAGTGAAAAGGCACAAGCATCTGGTTACCCTAATGGGCAGCTGCCCTCAGTGCTGGGCACATTTCTAAGTCACGGGAACCTGTCTGTAGCTCATGAACCACAGGCTTCTTAGTTTCATTGCAGGAGAAGACAAGCCATGTTGGTCAGTTGGGAGGGTCTCTTGCTTTTGACTTCCTTGATTCTTCTTTCTTGACATTTTCTTCTACTCTATGAGCAGGGTTCAGCCTTTGTTTAGGTTATGTGATGGGCCTGCTGTTGATGAGTGCCTTCATCTTACCCAGAGGTGAGGTAGTGTCTAGGATTTTCATGGGATTGAAGGGCCTGGCCCCAAAGCATCATGTGGAAAGTTGGGGATTCTGTGTCAGGTTCTGTCCTACCAGGCTGCTGGTGTGAAGACAGAAGACTCAACTTGTTTTTGCTTCCCTTATGTGGTTCTGTGACCCTTGCTAGTGAGCCAACAAATTACTATGTATAAAGCAAAACCTTTTTCATTACTAAATAAAGGCTGACAAAATTTCCTTTCTGTTCAGGCTTCTGGTCTCTGTTATTTTTTTTCCCTTAATAACTGAAACGTTGTAAAACTAATATGGGTATGAAATTACCCAATCTCTTCCATTTTGCCTGTTCTTATGGTAAATCACTACTGAGTGGGTGGGGAAATATCTTGGCTAAGAATACATTGTTTTGCATGCAAATAATTGGCTTCCAGTGCTTTAGATCTGCTGTAGGAATTCCTACAGCCAGTAGCTTTTAAGTTACCGGCCCACTTGGGTGTGGCCTCTTATACTATGTATGCTGATGTAAAGCCCACATCTGGCATCTCTTCTGGTGACATGATTCAGTTCCTGTTTCCCATTCATGCAGAGGACTGTGATCTGTAAGTCTACCCCTAAATAAATAGCCCTCTATTATACTCAATTATGAGCTAGTGTGGGATTTCTATTAAGTGTCCGTCTTCATAGATCAATTGTGCTTTTTTGTTATTTAGCCAGATAGCCCTCTCAGAATATAGGAAAATAAATGATCATAAATATTTTCAGGGTAACAAATGAAAAATGTAACATCCAATTTAGAGTAAAACTTCAAAGATTTGCACACTAAAATATCATCACTTTTAAAACTATAAATTATTCTCTATAATTTAGTGATTACTCATTCATTTGATCCTACCTTCTCAACATATATCCCTTACCTAGAAGATCTTTGCCAAATCACGTGGGCTTCCTAGGTACGCCTGTTTCTTTGCGCTCCCATGCTCTCCTCTCTCTGCCTACTTCCTGTCTAGCTCTTTGGAGGTTGTGGGACTCTCAGAAGCATCACACAAGGCTGCATTTTAGTTTAGTGCCCACAGTCAGTCTTGTCAGTCACATGGCTCCCTCTCTCATCATATCTTTCTCTGGGTTCCTTCTCACTGCTGTTCCTCACTTCAGGGCATTCCTGTGCACCCTCACACAAATCCCTCCCCACCCCCAGAATCTGTGTACTAAATTCACTAATAAATATTCAGGTGCAAGGAGTAGCCTGCTACAGCGTGGATCTGCATCACAGTCTATATTCCTTCCTCCTCTCAGGCATGCTGTGTTTTCAGTACAGAGTTCATCCGCCTCCCTCATTTTTACCATTTCTGATGGTTCTTTAGTCTTTGTGTGTCTTTCATGTCTTTAGCACGTTTTTTGTTTGTTTGTTTGTTTTACACTTATTTATCTGTGTTGCGGTGAATATGGACCAGGGTATACCCGTGGTAGTCAAAGGACAAATGCTAGAGTTGGTTCTCTCCTTCCACCACATGGATCCACAGGATCAAACTCAGTCCGTTTGCCTTGGTGGCGAGTGCCTTTATCCATTGAGCTAGCTGTGGCCCAGGACTTTTGAAGAATCCTAACTAGTTATTTTTGTAGGCTATCTCCTCAGTCAAGTTTGTCCAAAGTTTTCTTGATAACTATGTTAAGGTTATATATTTGGGAAATGGACCTCATAGAAGCCTAGTGCATCACATCAAAGATCCTGGTGTCACTAGGTGTCATTACTCATGTCCCCTTTGGCTACTTGGTGAAGGTGATGTGTGTCTACCGGTTTTCAGCATTCAAACATTCCTATCATTGTTTGTGACTGCGATTGGGGTCAAGAACATTGAGATTATATGCTATCCCCCACTCACAATGCTAGCTACCTTCCATCTGTGAATCATTTTTGTGGAATATTATTTTAACTGTGTGAAGGTGTGTTACATTTGCTTCTGCTGCTTTTGTTAATGATGCAAAGACATGGTATGTTAGCTTCATTAAACAAAATTAACCGGGGGTCAGGCAACTGAGTCAGCAATTAGCTGACAGGAAGTGGTAGGGAGGAACTAGATGTAGTGAGGGTTCTTTCATGGGGGTGAGCAAAAGGATAGTACCTGCCCCCTGCACTTTTGGGGAAAGGCCAGCAAGGAGAGAAGATTAGCTACCTGCTGTTCAGCCTTTCTGAGCTAGCAGGGTTTCACCTCAACCTTTAAATCCCGGGTTCTATAGAAGGATAGAGATTTAGATAAACTTTCTTTTAGAAGCCACAATAGAGCCTGTGCCTGGTGTCTGTGACTCAACTGCTGCTGGTAAACAGCTGCAATTGCTGTTAGGGACAGCAAATCCTTAAGGTGCAACTGTTGTAATGAATGCAAAACAACGAATCTTGGTGCGTCATTTGCACTGGGGATAAAGTGATGATTTTCTAATTCCTTAATTCTTGCAATATTTACTAGTTGGAATGCTTCCGCAAGGAAGGGCTATCTCTTTTCTGTCTGATACTTTTGTTGAGTACAGATACTTTCTAATGGAGGATGTGGGCCATATATTCACTCAGTTGTGTATCTGTCAGTAAGAACTCACGAATTCGGACTTTGTTCTCTGGGATATAACTCAATACTATGATTTTTATTTGGCTTTGGACACTGGTTGTTCCTTGATGGCATCTCTGGTGTTGGCAAACATCTGGAACTTTTTAGACTTTCTTACTTTTGGCTTTTGAGGATGCTATGGGCACATTATATTATATTTTTTTCTGCCCTTGTCTTGGAATTAAACACTTTTTAAAAATAAACTTTGGGCTCTTTTGGTTGGAAAGTAATATTTAAATGCCAAGAACTGGGCCTTAGTTGTGTTTTTGATACTCAGAGTTTATTGCTTCAAGGGCCTTTTAAGCAGACAGAGGAAATAAATATATGTATATTAAACAATGTATATGTACAACTATTCTATTTATCATCTTTATATTAAAACTCCATAGGTTCATATTGATGCCTTCTATGTATATTATACACCATAAAATTGATCCTTCCTTTCTCTTTTACTAATTTGCAAACCTTGTAAACATTGCTATATAATAATGACTATGTTTCCTCTCCATCCTGTTCAGCAAATCCTGACATAATGGTTAAATATGTACCTAGCTATTTCTTTTGTAGCTACTGTCAGATTTTTCTTTTAAGAATTTAGGGTTACGTTATTATAGACTTAGAGCTTATTGTGCAGTTATCTGGTGCGTTTGGAAGAGCATAAAATGTAAAAGTATTCCTGTTGTTTTCTCAAAACTGATAGCTGTCTGGCCCTAAAGTCACCCTCATAACATAATGATGAAGAGAATGAGAGAAATAACATGGCATTTTTATTTTCCTCTCAAATCCATATCTGTCCCACTACTAACCAAGTTACTGATGGGTACAGCATTATCATGTAATTGGACAAGACTTTAACTCCCTCTTGTGATGTCAGAAGCCAATCTGGGTAAACTTGGGGTCTGAGGAAGAGCATCTCCCTTGAAATTCAAGCCAGTGAGGGCAGAATAAAGTACAGCAGGGAGCCTTTCTTCTAGCATCCCCAGTTCATCCTTTAAAAAATATAAAGCCGAAAGTAAAAGTAGAATGTCACATCAAGGAAACTAGACTAGAAATATTGTCTAGGGAGTGGGATTTTAATGTTAGGGATGAGGGTCCAAGTTTTAGGAACATCTATGATGAGATTTTTTCCATGAATTATGGAGCCATAGAAATAGCGCTATGTATAGAATTGACACCATTGAGATCTGTATGACTTACCACCCACTCAGTCAGTCCTGGATTGTGGGTGGAAATACAATCAGTTGTGCGAAATTGGATGTCATAACGTCTACTGAGTGTTGATGTGTGGTCAGAATTTTTGACACCACTTATGCATGGCCAGAATCTCTAATAGAAAACTATTCTGGCTCTGGAGGAGATTCTGAAGCAATAGGGAACATGTCCTCAGAAAGCCCTTAACAGCCTAGGATACATATGGAACCCTCATTAGAGCAATTCCCGCTAGAGATGAACTCAGAGGGAAGTAATATGTTGTTAACGTGACTACATCAGCCATCAATTAAAACCCAAACTGCTGGATATTCCCTTCAGGGATTGTCTTAATCAGACTGAAGCAAGAAGACCCACCTTCCATCTGGGCCACACCTGGGTGTGGCCGACATAAAAAGGATGCTTGCTTGCCCTCACTCTTGCTGGCAAGCTCATTTATCCTGTTGCTGTGCCTGGTATTAAATCCAGCTTCATCAGGATCTCAATGCAGACTGAAGACCAGCAACTCTTCAGGAACCCTCCAGGATTGCAGCACCAGACTGGGATTACAGAGACATCTAGCATCATGAACTGAACAATTGTCAGATACTCAGCCTCTCCATCCTGAGTCAGCTATTGTTGGACTAACAAGACCAGAGCCTACAAGTGTCTAATAAAGCACACACACACACACACACACACACACACACACGTGTGTGTGTATACATATATGTATATACGTATATATATACATACACATGTGTGTATATATACATATATATGTACACACACACACATATATATATGTATGTATATATGAAAACTGTGGTTACCCAAACAAAAATCCATTGGTTGAACAATAGCTTAGATGCAGCTAGAGAGAGAACTAATTAACTGGAAAGGGAAATTGAAGAAAGCTTGTTTGTAGTAAGAGATCTCTGCTGCTAAAATTGCTTCCTAGTGAGAGCCATAAAGCAAAGTCTACTCCCTCCTCCCAGGAACCCAGCGACAAACTGAGAAACAATTCCACCCTAGTTCACTCTGAGGAACCAATGAATTTATTGTGCTTCCTTACAGACTGCCATTTAAAATACAAATTACAAATACATGTAAATGTGGGAACAACAGAGAAAGAATAAAGAGTCAACTAAAAAGAAGATGATGGAAATAAAGAAAATTTGATTTGATGCAAAGGAGGAAAAGAGGGCTAAAAACCAGAAAAAGTTCCAGTCACTGCTCCCTGTCTGCTGTGAGATAGGAGCGGCCTTCCTCTGCCACACACTTCCTGCAGCCATTACATTCTGCCCTAGTGCATGGAGTCCTGTGAACCTTCTGAAGCTGATAGTGAGGATAAGCTGGTCTGGAAAAACAGACTTCTAGATTACCTGATGAGCACTGCCCCTGTCTTCCTCGTGACTGCCCTGGTGCTCTCTACTGTCTTTGGGGTCATTGTATATCAGATCACAGCTATAGCTTCTCTGTCTCTCAGTGTGTCTCCAGGGTCGGGGTAACAGTGACAGCAACCACAGTAACCATTAACTTTGTGGTCATCTGACTTAGTGCCTATATTATTGAGCAAGACAACTATTATAAGAGAAAGTATTTAATTGCAGACTTGCAATTACAGTTTCAGAGTTTTAGTCCACTGTCATCATGAGTCATGATGCTCAGGAGCTTGGTGGTACACAGGCAGATGCTGGAGCAATGGCTGAGAACTACATCCTGACTGTAAGCTGAGAGAGAGAAAGAGAGACTGGATCTGTCAAGGGTTTTTGAAACCTCAAAGCCCACCCCGCAGTGACACACTTCTTCTAATAGGGCCATACCCACTCAAACAAGGCCACACCTCCTAATCCTTTGAATCCTTTGAAATAGTGCCACTCTCAGATCACTAAGCATTTAAATCTATGAGCCTTTGGGGCCATTCTTATTTAAACCACCATGTCATCCTCATCCTGCATGAGATCTATGATGCTGTAGACAGGTAGCTCAAAACGGGTTTAGAAAAAAAGATTATGGAAGATGAGGGCTTGATCCTTAGTGCTTTCTGGCTAAAGCCTATTAGCATCTGTCTTCTATGTAGCATCTATGTAGCATATTTCAAAGGAGAGGTTTGTGGCCAGGTCTGGAAGTGTTGGAGGAGGCTGCTTGTTTGTTTCCCAGCTACTCAGCCCCAAAATAATCACACAGAAACTATATTATTTAAAACACTGCTTGATCCATTAGCTCTAGCTTCTTATTGGCTAACTCTTACATCTTAACTTAACCCATTTCTATTGATCTGTGTATCTCCACGTGGCTGTGGCTTACTGGGTAAAGTTCCCAATGTCTGTCTCTGGTGGGCTATGTGGCTTTTCCCTGACTCCGCCTTCTCTCTCCCAGCATTCAGTTTAGTTTTCCCCGCCTAGCTCTGTTCTACCCTATCAGGCCAAGCCAGTTTTCTTTACATATTAATGATAATCACAGCAATACAAAGGGGAATCCCATATAATGGAAGCTATGTGAATGTGTTCATTAGTTACTGCGTGGAAGAGTGTGCTCTGGGATCTACCTCACAGAGCTTAGCATTCACCTCAACATTGTCATGAAGGGAAAGCAACTTTCCAAGAACAGTATCCTTGAGACTGGAGGCCCCAACACAGTGAAACCCTCTAATGCCTTTGCTAGAAGGGGCTAGTTTAGTTATGCTAGACTTTGAGCAGATTTTCATGTGGCTTGGTTATTTACTCTTCTGTCTACTCTCTTGTAATTTCCCTGGGACAAGGCCTCCCCATTGACTTTATTTGCCAATTTGACCTGGAATGTTTGTGTCTCAGAAGGATTCACCACTTGCTTAAATACACATAGCCAGTAAGTGGCAGAGTTAGAAGTTAGACATCTCAAACCTGAAAGTACATAATATTTTAACACTATTTGTCCTCCCAATGTATAAGTGGGAGGAAGCTCAGTAGAGAAAAAAGATGGATATGAATTTGAAGCATAACAGAATCACTTAAGAAAGTCCCTGGGAAGAAAATGTGGCAAATCCAGTTTTGGGAAGGGAAAGAGGAATAGATGGCAAGACAGAGGATGGGCTGCTGGCTCTGGGGCATCTCTCAGGTCCCCATGGATTTCTGTATACTTTACAGAAGGATGGTCCAAAAGGTTTCACATTGAAATGCAAAACAACACTGACCCCCAGTTCTTAAAAGACAAGAAGTTATAATCAGTCTGTAGATTGTAGAGAAAACTGAAAACCTTTCCACCTTTTCTTCTGTTTCTTTGGGGGCTGCTTCAGACTAGGCAGGGAAAGACACAAGGGGCCAGGGTGACTAACAGGCGTGGCTGGCTCTCTTGCCAATGACTTGCAAGACAGGCCATTCTGGGCTGTGACTGACAGAGAATCCCCATGGGGTTGATGGAACACCTGTGCTGCCCTGATGGCCCAGTCCTCCCAGACAGAAGCTCTGTTACAGGGCTGGAGAGATGGCTCAGTGTCCCACACTCACATGACAGCTCACAGTTGTCTATAACTCCAGTTCCACAAGATACAGGACCCTCACACAGGCATGTATGTAGGCAAAATACCAATGCATGTAAAATAAAATTAAACATTTTAAATGAAGAAACTTGGTTAATAACTTTAAAAAAATGTTCACGGTAAACATAAAACACAAAAGATGCAAAGTGAGCTTATATCTATAATTTGATAAATCAAATGGATTAAACTAATATGGTTCAGGACAGAAATAATTGAAGTTTATGTATGTGTCTTTGTTCTAAAGTTGGAACTAGAGAGATAACTCAGTGGGTTCGGTATTTGACATTTAAGAATGAAGAGTTAAGTCCCGATCTCCAGAACCCATGTAACAGCCTGGTGCCAGCTGCTGAGCGTGTCAGCAAATGTAATTCCAATACTCTGTGGTAGAAGGGCAGCAGGGACAGGAAAACCCTGGCCTGCTCATGAGCTGGTTAGCTTGGCAAATACAGCAGCAATGAACTCCCTGGGACATAAGGATCAATACCTGAAATTGTCCTCTCACCTCCGTGGCAAATGCATACATACTGCCTTTACACACATACGAGCACTCCTACATATGCAAGCACTCTCCTACATACACGCGCGCGCGCGCACACACACACACACACACACACATACATGCACACACACAAAATTTAAAAGCAAAACAAAACATGATAAATTAATCATAGAAAACATAGTAAAAGGACTAACACTAACTGAAAGAAAGATGCTATATGGGCACTGTCGGCACGAAAAACACTTAGTACAAGAGCACTAATAGGATGGAAAATGAATAATTTGTAACAAGCAAGACACTGACAAGAAGTGGTGGATTTGTATGCTTCTGAGTTTTCTCTTTTTTCCTGTTTTTCTTTTATTGAAAATATATTTTTTCAAACAATGTATTCTAATTATGTTTTTTTCCTCCCTCACCTCCTCCAAGATCCTTCCCAGACTCCTCCCACCCGAATCTGCACCCTGTGTTTTGTTAGAAAACAAACAGACATCTCCAGTATAATAATAAAATAACACAGAGCAAAGACAACAAACCAGAATAGGACAAAACAAACAAATAAGAAAAAAGAGTCAAAGAAAAAGCACAAGAAACACATTTGGACACAGAGACATACACACTCGAACATTTAGGAATTCCATAAAAACACAAAATTGGAAGCCATAATACATGTGCAAAGGACCTGGAAGGTTAAAAACAAATGCCCCAACAAACCATTATGAGACATAGAACCTCCAAAGATGCTGTTGAGTTTGTTTTGTATTGGTCATCTGCTGTTGGGCATAGGGCCTGGCCTTGTGAGTGGGTTGCATCTCCAGAGAGACTTCATTGCAGAGAACTAAGTTTTCATTTGCAAATGGTTATCTACTGGAAATAGCTTTGGGGGTAGAGATGGGGCTGTGTCCACTTCCTCTCTGAGCACTGGGACCCCCATATGATGCAGACCCTGTGTATGTTGCCATAGTCTCTGTGAGTCCATATGTGCATCCTGCTGTGTTTAAAGACCTTGGATTTCCTTGGTGTTCTCCAACCTCTCAGGCTCTTACAATATTGCTGCTTCCTCTCCCCATATTCCCTCCCTCCTCCCCGTCCTCCTTTCCTGTTTGTTCCCCCATTCCTGTCTCTATCTTCATCCATCCATAAATCTCTGTCATTTCTTTACTCTGTACCTAGCCTCTGTGGTTGTATGGATTGTAGCTTGTTTATAGAAGTCTTAACAGCTAACCTCCACGTATAAATGAGTATACACTATATTTATCTTTCTGTGTCTGAGTTACCTCACTCAGGGTGATTTGTTTTGCAGCTCCACCCATTTATCTCTAAATTTAATTTTTTTATTGGCTGAGTAATATTCCACTATGTAAATATTACTGTTTTTAGAATTCTCTGTTAAGATCTGTACCCTATTCTTAATTGAATTATTTGTTTTCTTGATGTCTAGTTTTTATTTCTTTATATATTTTAGATATTAGTTGTCTATCAGATGTGAAGTCAGTCAGTAAAATTCTTTTCCCATTTTGTTGTCTGCTGCTTTGTCCAAATGATGATGTCCTTTGTCATGTAGAAGGTTCTCAGTTTTATGAGGACCCATTTATGAGTTGTTGTTCTCAGTGCCTATACTAATGGCATTCTGTTCAGAAGGTCTTATCCTGTACCAATGAGTTCAAGGCTGTTCCCTACTTTTTCTTTCATCAGATTCTGTGTATTTGGTCCTATTTTGAGTGCTGTTGAAAAATGTTTTTGTCTTTGATCCATTTAGAGTTGAGTTTTTGCGGGATTATAAGTTTGGACCTATTTGCATTCTTTACATTTAACTATCCAGTTCAACTAGCACCATTTGTTGAGGATGCTGTCCTTTATCCAGTGTGTATTTCTGGCTTCTTTATAAAAAAATCAGGTGCCCAAAGGTGTGTGGACTTACTTTTTCAATTAGATTCCATTGGCCAGCGTGTCTGTTCCTGTTCCGTGCTGCTTTTATCACAATAGCCCTGTAGTACAATTTGAGATCAAGGATGGTGATACCTTTAGAAGTTCTTTTATTATTCAGGATTTATTTTAGCTATCTTCTCTCTCTCTCTCTCTCTCTCTCTCTCTCTCTCTCTCTCTCTCTCAGTGTGTGTGTTTCCATATGAGGATGAAAAATTGTCCTTTCAAGATCTGTGAAGAAAGATGTTAGAATTTTGAAGGAGATTGTATTAAATCTGCAGGTTACATTTAGTAGGTTGGCCTTTTTTTTAAAAACTATATTATCTCTACTAATCCATGGGCATGAGGGATCTTTTCATCTTCTAATATCATCTTCAATTTCCTTTTTCAGTGTCTTAAAATTTTTATCATACAAGTCTTTTACTTGCTTGTTTAGAGTTAATCCATGATATTTTGTATTGTTGAGGCTATTGTGAAAGGTGATGATTCCCTTATTTCTCTCTCAATCCATTTGTCATTTGTACATAAGGAGACTACTGATCTTTGTGTATTGGCTTTGTATCCTGATACTTCAGCTGTAGAAGTTTTCTGGTGGAATTTTAAGGTCGCTTATGTATACAAACATATTATCTGCAAGTAAAGATACTCTGACTTCTTACCTTCCTGCTTGTATCACCTTGAGCTCTCTACTGTAGGTACACAGGTTCCCCACTTTTCCCGAGGTGTTTTGCAGGGCTGTTCTGCTTCCTGGTTCCACTGCATCAGCTTGAGGGTGTAGCATAGAACTGCCCTCTCCTGTTATGTTAATTTTGCCTACGGCCCAAGGGTGTAGCTTAGAGAGAACTCTTCTGTCATGGTAATTCCACCTGCAAGCAAGGTTCTCGCCCGCAGGCAAGGTTCCAGGGTCAGCTTTTCTCTGAGCCTAAGCACGCCCACCTGGCTTCCTCTTTTCTCTGTTCAGCTGCTCTCCGACCTTGGGTGCGGCCCCCTGACTTCTCTCTTTCCTTGATCCTGGTGGGGGCTGGTGTCCTTTTGCCCCACAGTATATATATCCGACTGATGCTTAATAAAGCTGCCATTTGCCACTTGCTCCTTGGCAGATGAGCCTGGTCTCTTTGTGTGTGTGTCATGTGTTCAAACCCCTAGGACATGCGTCCGTTCTCGTGGGCTCGAGTCAGGAAAAGCGCGCGCCTGTTTCGGGTGTCCACAGAAAAGTGCGGAAGCTTACACTCTACGTTATCTAATTGCTCTAGCTCAGACTTCTAATACTGTATTGAGTAGGTATGGAAAGAGTGAGCAACCTTGTCTTGTTCCAGATGTTAGTGGAAATGTTTCGAGTTTGTCCTCATTTAGGTTGAATTTGGCTATAAATTGCCTTTATTATTTTGATGTATTCCCTTGTAACCCTAATCTCCTTAGGAATTTTATCATGAAAGGAGTGTTGGAGTTTGTCAAAGTCCTTTTCTTCATGTAAAGAAATGATTGTGCGATTTTGTCTTTCATCCCACTTATGTGGTGTATTATCTTTATCGATTTAGATATGTGGAACCATCCCTGCATCTATGAGATGAAGTCTACTTGATCATGGATGATTCTTTAGATGTGTTCAGGGATTTGGTTTACAAGTATTCTATTGAGAATGTTTGCATCTATGTTCATAAGGGAATTTGGTTTGTATTCTCTTTCTTTGTTGAGTCTTTATGTGGTTTAGAGATCAGGGTACCTGTAGCCTCATCGAAATAATTGGGCAATGTTCCCATACTTTTAAACAACCTTCAACAAGAAAAGCAAGAAGGGACAGAATTATAATGGAATTATAATTCAACAAGCTCTCAATGATGACCTTTGTGTGGTAATTTGGGAAGTAACTACTGGGTATTTGGGACCGAGAAGCTCCGAAACAGGAAAATTCTGCCAACAAGGCACAGATGGTTGTTTTGGTTTGTTGGTTTTGTTTCCCTAAGGTGGGATCTATGTTTCTCTATAGTCCAGGCTAGCTTCAAAATCATGATCCTCCTGCCTTAACCCCACGTGCTGGGGTTGCAGGTGTTACCACTCCTGGATAGCTGCCTTCTTTCTTTCTTGATGACAGAACTTTGGAGGGAGAGGGAGAATCAGTTTTCCCAGGAAAGCCTTATGCTGGCACATGGACGAAGTTTCTGTGTAGATTTGCTGAAACTGTCAAGTACTCATGCATGGCAAGATGACTTCGTAATGAACTGATTTTACATGGACTACTTCGTCCTTGTTCTTCCTTTCGGTATGGGTGAGCAAGCATAGACTGCTGCTCGGAGGTCTCTGATATCTTCCAGGGTATGCCGTCCTCCATTTGAGAGCCTCAAAATACCAGACTGACAATGTCAAAGCTGCACTGGAGAAAAGATTAAGAGCAAGTGGCCATGACTCTAAGTGGCCCCTGACTTAGCTGACGTCACAGTGCACAGTAATCAAACAATGAACCAAATGCATTTTTGGACAGCTAATCTGAGACCAAGTCCTTCTTGTATCTCCTCATTCCAAGCTCCACCCCCACCACCTTCCACTCCTATATTTCCAACCTACTTCATTCATCTTCACATTCAAATTTCTGCACGATAATATTCTGTAGGTGTTTTAAAGTATCTTGTGTTAAGATTGAAAGTTCTACAAATATTTCTATTGTATTTCTTCTAAATTAAGCTATACATAATGTCTTAGCCATATGTGGCATCTTTGGTGGGGCCCTCTCTTTGGCTCTTATTGCATAATTTAAAATTTGTCAGATTCATTTGGGCAAACAATTTTTTTTTCTTCTTTGTCTCAAGTCTCTTTAATTTTACTCTTCCTGTTGCCTTTGTGCTTGAGGGAAATTTACCTCTGAGCTGTTGCCATGGTAACCAGGCAGCTGCCTTAGTGGAACAAATCTATGACATGCAAATAAGCAAACGGGGGTGAATGTGATGCATGGTGACTATATTCGCCCTGTCTCTGATCTGCAATGTGTTATATGAAAAACCGTTGTGATATTTTAAAGGATCTTGGCAGATTTAGTCACATGAAGTTTCCATTCATACAGAAAACACCCAAATCAAGTACTGTGGCTGAGTGACACATGTACTCAGTGTCAATTCTTCTGTTAGCTACCCTCTACGATGGCCCCCTCCTGGTACCCACACTACACACTGCCCCTCGCTCATTTCTATTTGGGTTCTTTGCGGCCAGTGCTGACAACTGGACATCCCTTCCAGGATCAGGTTATCAAAAGCCCGTGACTTCAGTCTCTTAGTTCACACTGTGTGAGCTTGTTGTGCATCATGAAGACTCTTCATGTGACAGTCCACTAAAGTCACCGGCCAACAGTCTGTGAGGACCTGGGGATTCCAGCTGTGGTCCAAGTGAGCTTGGCAGCAGACCTTCCATCTGGCCATCTGTTTGCCTTCAGCTTCCAAAGCAACACAGAGCCAGAAGTGCCTTGTAACTGAAGTGCTTTAGGATCACACAGAGGACACACAGAGGGCAGGGGGTAAGAAAGACTCTTGTTTATTAAGTTGTTTATGTTTGTGAGGGGGAGGGGAGAAATTAGTTACACAACAAATAATGTAATATTCACTTTGTTTGGGAGATCTCCCTGGCTCCCACTAAGTCTGAAGTTTCTCTCTGAGCAGGCTTATGTCTCCTTGAGTTTTGACTTAGCTTGCTTGGCTTTGCCTTGCCTGGCACACGGAACATGCTCAGTAACCAGGCCTGAGTAGCTGGCCTGCTTGTCATTGTAGAATCTGAGCCAGTGAGGGCAGAAAACACAGTCCCCAGGGCTGACTCCCCTGAGCATATATCAGGCTCTGTCAGGAACTTTTCAGAGTGGAATCTTTGCATCATCTAATTGCCCATTTGCCTTTGTTTCTTAACGTTTAATAAAAAGGAATGAATTATTAATGCACACAACATGGGAGAATCTTAAAATAGCTGTGCTGAGTGAAAGAATTCGGGCAAAATTATTACTAAGTTCATCTGAATAGAGTTTTAGATAAGGCAAACTAGTTCATAGTGATGGAAGATCAATGGTTACTGGGGTCGAGGAGGATGCTAACGGCTTGATAGCACGAGAGATTACAAATGGCTTTGAGAAAAATGAATGTGTTCATTAAAGTAAAAATAAAACACCAAGGTCAGAATTCCAGTCGACTGTCACTGTCACATGAAATACCTGAGCTGGTCGGCTTAAAAGGAAGAAGTTTGCTTTGGCTCAGGGATTCAGACGTCTCAGTCCATGCTCACTAGTCCTGGTAATTCGGTCTGGGGTAGCTCAATACACCACAGAAGCAGCGCGTGGTGGAGGCATGTACACTCCTGACTCCTAGGAGGAAGCAGAGATGAAGAGTCTCTTCCTCATCCATGACTGAATGCTGACAGCCCCAGTCTTGTGCAGGCTCTGTGCAGGCAACCTGCTGCGAGCTCATGAGTGCAATGGCGTGCCCTGGCCAAGAGACGTATCTCATAGCCCTCCTCTCCGTCACCTGACTCTTGCATTCTGACAGGGTAATCTCCGCAGTAGAAAAGTTTCCTTTTGTTCACAGTTTTCCAAGATGGGGCCTGCTGTATCTGCTGAGCATCTGGTTGTATCTGCTGAGCATCTGGTGAAGCCTGGGGCAGGAGAAGTAGAGGGAGCAGGCACTGGTGGAGACAAATACTCAGAACAATGGAGCTTTAGAGCAACCTTGTCAAGGTGACTAATGCCTTCCCAGGAGAGAAAGAGCTCACCCACTCCCAAGATGGAAACAATCTATTCACAGTGATCCCATCTCCATAAATCAAACACCTCCCACTCCACACACTGACAACTGACAAGGCAGGAAGCCCCAGCATGAGTTTTGGTGGGGACAAACCATATTCAAATGATACCACTGTTACTTATAAAAATCTTCAAAAGCATCAACAAAAATGTACATTTTTGCAAACAATAGTTAGTTACGAATTATTTAAACTCAAGTTTAGGTCCTCAATTTCTAATGAAATGGAGAATTACTTGCCAATTTCCCTCTTCATGCAAAGGGTTTGTGCTGTGCCTCAGACAAAATGGGACCACTCAGCTGCTTAACCACAAAAACACTCTCTATAAGATCTCTCCAGCAGATGGACCTCAAGTGTGAACGATCTCTCCCAGATGCTTATGTTAGAGGCAATGTCCAGAGTGGCCTCAAAGCCTCAGAGTCCTATCATCTCATCAGGAGTCCCTATGCCCTCAGCTTCTCTCTAGAAGGAAGAAGAAATAAAGACAGCCACTAGACTAAAAATAGTATAAATTAAAAGCAGGCAGTTTTCCCTCTGCATTTCATTGAAATATTTCTCTTTGTTTTTAATATAATTGATTATCTGAATCTGCAGCTTCCCACATCTGCAGATTCAGTGAACATCAGATGAAAGCATTCCAAATCAGACTGAATCTTTACTGAACTTGCACAGGCTCTTCTTGTATTCCTCCCTAAGCAAAACATCCACACATCCCATTGTATTGGACATGCAACTATTCACACATCCCGTTGTATTGGATATGGTAAGTCAGAAATGGTGCGTGTATACAGGGTAAGCATAGTTTATGTGCTGCAACTATACCTCTTCACACTAGAGATTTATTCAAGTAGTGTTGGTGCTCAAGGAAGATCCTAGAATTAAGATCCTCCCTCCATAAATACCAAGGGATTATTGGATTTTCCTTTTATTATTATTTTCAGATCTTAACTTATTAGGTGGAGATCATTCCATGCCACGGGGTCTGCATCACCATCCAACCGGTATGGACCGCGACTCTATACCTACCACAAGCTCTATAATGTCCTAGGGGTTAAAACACAAGACGCACACACACATACAGAGTTCGAGTCATTCTCAAGAGGAGGAGAATGCCCGTTTATTCAACTTAATCCGGGGTTAAAATACCCTTTGGCCCCAATAACGGAAACCCCTCCCAGCCAGAGGTGAGATCATGGTGTTGAGTGCCTGACGCCGAGTGGAAGGAGCTTCCAGGCAGGGGGTACCGAGCTGGGAACCCTGACAGACAGATAGGAGGAGATTCCTCCTTGCAGGTGAAATTACCACAGCAAAGACAGAAACAAGGCTCTATGCTAATCCCCTCCGGCTAGCAGAATAGGGCAGAGGAAGCTAGGCTGGTTAGCATAAACAGTTTTTGCATCCTGTGCTTGGCCTCGAGGAACAGGGAAGACAGGGCATTACAAGGTACCTATAATGGTTAAGTTTGTCAACATACTTGGATTCATGAATACCTAGGGCATCAGTGAGGCATACCTTTGGGTGTTTCTGTGAGAGTGATTCAGAGAGGATTAGCTGTGAGGCAGATGATCTACCTAGAATGTGGGCAGTGTCATTGCTTGACCTAGGGTCCTTAACTGAATAAATAGGAGAAAAAAATGAGAATGGCAGCAGAGGAGTGGCCTGAGCCTTTCTCTGCTTCCTGATGAAGTGGACCAAGCCACTTCAGTCTCAAGTCTTCCCTGCCATGACGGACTGGACCCTCTCAAACCTTAAGCCAAAACAAATCCTCCCTGCCGCATATTTTTTTTTGATCGTAGCACCAAGAAAAAAATGTAGGATTGTAGTACCTCTTCCTGCTATTGGTAAGGTAAAATTATACCTTTACTATCAAATAACTTGGATGAATGAACACCTTAAACTTTAGTTTTCTAATCTGCAAAGTGGGTATGAGTTCAAGCTTGGAGTTATAAGAACAGAGTAAATGGTTCATCTAAAGCAGGTTCAGTTCAGCACCCAGTATTTAGGACAAAATATGTACTTAGTGAATGACAAATATTATAATTTGATGAACAACATTTATGGCATTGACTACAGTAAAGAACCATTACAATAAATACACAGACTTTACATTTTCTGATAGTTGATTTTGGAATCTTACCTGTTAAATTACCACACTCTATAGCCAACTTGACATGTAGTTTTTCCAGTAAAAATAAAGAGAATTTGTTGGTTGTGTTATTTGTTGGAAACCTTCAAGTCATTGTCAACTATCTCTTCTTTAGGGAAAATTTAAAAAATACTGTCCAAATGGTCATGTTGGCAATAATTGATATCTCCGTGTTTGGATATAGTGTATAAAAATATAATGTTTACATTGTATATAAATAGATTTAATTTTTTAAAGATTTATTGTATCTTTTGTGTATAAGTGCTTTCCCACCACATGTTTGCCTGATGCCCACAGAAGTCAGAAGAAGGATTCAGATCTCCTGGAAGTGAGTTATGAATGGCTGTGAGCCATCATGTGGGGGTTTGTGCATGTTAATGCAGTGTCCTCAGAGACCAGAAGAGGATTTCAGAATCCCTACAGCTGTAGGTATAGGTGGTTTTGAATCACTTAGTACGGTACTGGGGTCTGAACTCAGGTCCTCAACAAAAGAAGAATGTCTTCTTAATGACTGAGTCATCTCTCCAGCACCCAGAGAGAATTTTCTAGTCCAAACCTAATAATTTTGATAAGAAAGGAGGAAAAAGGTTAAAGGTACCTTAAAGAATGACATTAAATATGGACAAAGATTAAATGCAGTGTGGGATCCTAGGCCGGGTCTTGAAATGGCAAGGGGGAAAATGATGAGACCTGAAGAGCTTGGTGTGCAGTTAGTGCTAATGCACTAATATTCACGTCGTAGCTTTACTTATGTGCATGAGGGTCAGGAGGCTCGGCCAAGCAGGACACATCTGCACTGCTTAAAATAAGAACAGGATAGAAACAGTGGAGGGCATTGGTACTCTAAGTAGCTAGGCAGACATAAGCCAGAAGGAGACAGTGCCCTGTAACTACCCCTTCAGCAGTTAGGTTCATCTTGACCCAGCAGACAAAGAATAGGATGTGAGGTAACCAAGGAAACTACAGCTGTATCTCGGTAGCTTTGTTTCCTGATGGTTAAAGTGCTCCTTTGTGGATTGACATCTTTGAAGCTGCAGTTAGGTGCGCACCCCCCTCCATTAGAAAATAAGAGCACTTTCCCAATGACCATACAATGCTGCCAATAAACATAAGAAACACACACACACACACACACACACACACACACATCTGGGAGCATTTTTGACCACAGATCAGCACAGTGGAATGAAAAAGAGGTGGTACTCAAGAAGAAAAACAATGACTTCACAAGAGGGAGTGGACCACAGGACACATGCAACTTTTTCCTTTTCTTTTAAATTTGAATGAAACAAAAGATTGATCTATTTCAGCTTTGTGGGAATGGGTGTTTTGTCTGCAGTCATATGTGTGCACCACAGGGAAGGCAGGACTCCCTGCAGACTGTTTTGGGTTGGCACCACGAATCTGAGAGAGCAGGAGAGGGCCATGGGCAGAGTAGATTGGAATTTCTGAGAGACAAATTTTCTCAGGCTGTCTAGGTAGACACAGTGAACCTTGAGGGCTGAGTGGTAAGATGGTTAGGGAATTGAATTTTGTAGTCAAACAGTATAGATTCATCTGAAGAGAGCTGGCTTCTGCTGTGCGGCTGCCCGTTATTTCAACCAGAGGAAGCCGGTCTATTACTACAGGTGGTGTTTGGCCAATTGTAACAGAAACCCAATTAGTCAAATTGAGTCATTGTTTTTTCTCTTCTCTTCTTTTACTTTCTTTCATTAAAAACCAAAACAAACAAACAAACAAACAAGTTGACAGGGAGACCAAAGAAAGGAAAGCTGGTCATCACTTCATGCTCTCTGTAGAGCTTTCAACTCCTCCCCTCTCTTCGTTGTCATCCTTTGTGAGTAGCTTTTGTTCTCATGGCTGCTTCAAGACTGCTGCTTCTCTGGTTGCAAAGGGATAACGGGAAATCCTTGTATCAGAAAAACAAAAATGTCCTGGGAATTGGTCAGAATTCTGAATCCTTGCTGCAAGAAAGATTAGAAAGTAAAAACATCTTTTTTTTTTTTTGAGCATAAATTTCAGCTATATTGAGTAGCTCAAGATCTGTCCGGAGGGAAGGAGGAGATGAATAATTAATTGATCAATAATGAGCAATGTCTACCCCAAAATATCACAGTAATTTTTGGATTGTTGATGTCCTTCAAATTCTAAGCTTGCTCTATTAACATTCCACATCTCAGTTACAGGGACACCCTCATTCCAGCTCCCAGGTTAAAATCTTAGTGTCTGTCAGGATGCCAATCTCTTTGCAAATATATCACACCCACTCCCTCATACCTAATCTCAAAATACATCCAGAATCTGACTGTTTCTTGCTATTGTGTGAGAGTTTTCCTGGGAGACATGACACCTTCCTGCGAGGGAAGATAGGTAGAAAGCCACAGATCAAAGAAAACATTACATCAAAATTCAGTTTGGTGAGCCAGCAGGTTTATTGAGTTTACTTAATAGGAATATGGAAGAAGAGTTTCTTACCAAAGCCAGGATAACTCAACAGTGGCTACATCATGGAAGGTCCACCCCTGCATGGATGACAACTCATGAAAGCTGCAACCCTGGTGCTCTCTGCATGATTTACAGGAATCTCAGGTCTCCTCTTGGTGGCTTCACTTCCTCCAGGCAGCCCAGCTTGTCAGTGCCACCCCTTCTAGCAGTTGTTTATCGCTTCTAGAACCTCGGGGAGGGGCTCACTCAAATTGTTTAGGTGTCAATTTTCCCAAACATATGACGCTTGTATACTTTCTGCGTCTCTTGAACCTTCCCATCCTGGCCCCACCTGGCCAAAACATTCCAAGTGGGAGGAAATTGTTACCCAACCAACAACCATTGCTATGACTTTGGTTCAAGCCACTAGCGTATTCTACTTAATGGTGAGAGGCTGAAAACTTTCTCCCTAAGGTCAGGAGAAGAACAAGAATGCTGATTCTTACCAGAGCCATTCAATGCCACGCTGAGAACTGTCACCAGTTATGCTGCTTGTAACATTCTTCATAACTGACATATCAGATACCCAAATCCATTACTGGATGGGCAGAATTTGATGTGTTCATATTTAATAATATGAAGGGCAGTCACCACCAAGTGACAGTGGTCAAGGATAGACCACACATGAAATTTCGTAAGATTACACTGATGGAATTGAGAAAACTTACATGCTAGTGATGAGCCATGGTCAGGTGGTAACACAGTGCATCCCTGCCTGACTAGAGATGCTGGCATCAACACATGCGCTGTACCACCAGTTATATAAAAAACACAGCACATACATACAGATAGCACATAGCACTTAATAACAATAAATGCCAGTGTCCCTTCTTGGTTTACTTACTATGGCATGTTTTTCATGGTTAATTCAGAGTATATTCATCCTATTTATATAAAAATGTTTCCAGCATGGTATTCTGCTGTGTTACCCTGCATGCCATGTAACACGAGGGCTGGCTTGCTGGGGTATCTGTTCCCGCCCGGTACCCCACAGCCAGCAACTCCCAAGGAAAATCAATCACACAGAGATCTCTATAAGTTATAAAGCTGATTGGTCCATTAGGTCAGGCTACTTATTAGCTCTTATAACTTATGCTACCCCATTATCCTTATCTACGTTAGCCACATGGCTCAGTACCTTTTCCAGCGGGGCAGCTTACATCTTTTCTCTCCGGTGGTCTGGGCAGAACTGTGGAGGGAGCTTCCTGCTTTTCAGAATACTCCCAGTCTCTTTGCTCCACCTCTACTTCCTGTCTGGCTTTCCCGCCTATATTGCCTGCCTGGCCAATCAGCGTTTTATTAAAATATGATTGACAGAATACAGACAATTCTCCCACACCAAAGTCTCTTGACTGCATCATTTGCTCTCAAGCTTGATTTAGTCTTATGTTTCATTGTCCATCATACCATAATAGAATAGGCTGTGTACTATACAGTCCAGGTGTGTGTGTGTGTGTCACTCTGTTGGATGAAAATAATCTCGATGTCACACTGAGAAATACACAAGAAAATTGAAAGTAGCCATCAAGGTTACCTTTTTTTAAGGAGAGTACCCTTACAAAAGTACCCCAGAACCCAACCTAGTTTAGCAAGCATACATGACCAAAATGGCCTTAGTTTTTTAATACCTAGTGCAGGTAGTGACTGTGTCTCATTGGGTGGGAATTTGACCTCACAATCTGACATGATTGGTTAATTGGCATGAAAGGAAAGGGTGTGATAGGAAGTCTCAGGGATTTATAGGAATTGGACAAATAGCCACATCACAAGATGCGAGAAGCTTATGGGATAGTGACCTGTGATGCATTAAATACCACTGATAGAAAAAAAATTTTCTCACAGCTTCATTTTCTCAATTTCTATAAACATACTTGTTGTACAATGTTTGCACAATGGTAGAATTGCCCAATGATCCATTTTTCAGAAGGCATCTGTGTGACATGTGACAAGATTATTACTTGCTACAACAGATGAATCCAAAATCATTATGTGAAGAGAAAAATAGATACAAAAATACATGTATTATATAATCCCATGAATACAATTTGTCCAGAATAAGCAAATTTACAGAGATTAAAAGCAGAGTAGCAATTGCCAGAAATTGGAGAGAGGAGGGAAAGAAAGAAATTGAGAGCAATTATGAGACTCTTGGGGGTACAAACTTCTCCCGGGACAAGGAAACACACTTGAATTACACAGCTGTGATAGGTGCCTGACTTTGTGATCATGCTAACAACACACTGATTTATGCAAATAAATAAATAAAACCCCGAACTCAGAGGTAAGCTTTTCAATATCTTTCCCTAAGTTTCGGGTTGCCATGCTCATCTACCAAATAATACCCTTTATAAAATGTTTATCAATTGTATCTCAATAAAGCTTTTTTTTTCAACAATAATAATGACTCAAATCTTAACCAGATAAGAGGAGTTCTCACCAATGAGGATGGAGTTGAAGACTGGTCTAAATAGCATCTATGTGTCTTACCAGCCTTGAGGAGGACATAAACTTACATAATTAAAACCTTCTAAATAGTTGGGTGGTGGTGGCACCTGCCTTTAATCCCAGCACTCAGGAGGCAGAGGCAGGAGCTCGAGGTCAGCCTGGTCTACAGAGCAAATTCCAGGACAGTTCCTAAAGCTACAGAGAAACCCTGTCGTGGAAAAAAAAATAATAAATGTAAACAAAAAGAAAGAAAAAAGTGTCTAACTAAAACAAATCAAATAAAAATAGCTTTCTTAGTTATTTTCTAAAATAATTTTAGAGATATAACTCACGGCCTCACTCATACTAGGCAAGCACTTTACCATCAAGCTTTATCCCCAGCCATGTTTTTAAAACCATCATTTCCATAATGAATTTGGATGAATCCCTTGATGCCTAGGAACTCCGGAGAGCCACGCTGGGCATCCTGGATTCTGAGTTCTGCTTCACTTCAAGTTTTCGTCTTTGTGGAAGAAATTCAGCAATGTTGTTTTAGTCAGGTGGGGGAGAACATGTACACACTGAGGTGCTGTATGCGCTGATTAACTTACCTCAGTCACCCCACATTTGTGTGCCCAGCTCAGCATCACTTCCTATCTTACAAATGCACGCAAGTGTAGCTTGCTGAGAGTCGAGTAATTTGTTTAAAAGGATTTGTTGTTGATTATGTGTATATGTGGGGGGTATGTTTGTGTGTATACAGACATGTGTGTGCAGATACCCACAGACTCCAGAAGGTGTTGAATCACTGGAGCTAGAACTACAGGCAGTTGAGAGTTGCTGGGAACTGAACTTGGTTATTCTGCGAGAGCAGGTCATGCTCTTAACCTCTGAGCCCTCTCTCCAGATCCTCAATAAAAATTTAAAACCCAAGTGAGAAACTCCAGCCTTACACAATGACTCAGGTGAGCTTTAGTTCTAGTCTCTTTATCTATAAGTGACATTGAACAGCACAGAAGGCAAGGGTAGTGTCTGGCTGCACAGGGAGGCACCTCTGCAGCTCCTCACAGAGGGGAATCTCATTACACTGCCAGAGTGTGAAGAATCTACCCACTGTGATTCTGAAACCAGAGTAGCAAATGTTTTGACAGCAAAAGCTAACCCTTGGCAGATAATTGAAATCTTATTTAGGATTTTGCATTCTGTGTTAAGATGTAGATATAGATTCTTATGCAATGTCACTCAGGTCCCTCTGAAAGTCTAATGAAGGCAACAGCATGTGTTTCTGTATTCTACTAAAAGCTACAGAAAATACCCCATGCCATGCAGATTAAGACAGTGGAAACAACAGACTATGTGTGTAATAGTGTTGAGAGCAGAGATACTCCAGGGGTCAGAAAGATTTCTTATAAGCTGCAGCTTCCCTCAGACAAATGTGTTTAAAGTCAGTTTTCTCACCTGTGAAAACTAGTCTGGACTGGCTATTTCTCAGGCAATAAATGGCTAAGTGATCCATTTGGCCCTCTGGGGATTCAGCATAGAGGACCAACAGATCACACAGAGCCTTTCCTTGTCAATATAACAACTTCTTACATGGTATTTTTAGGTGAGTTAAAGTATATGGGAAGACATACACAGGCTATTTGCAAATGCTGTACCAGTCCTGGTAAGACACTTAAGCATATACAATTTTCACCATCTTCAGAATCCTGGAACAATCCCCCAAAGATACTGAGGAAGACTGTATAATAACAGCAATTAGGGAAAAGACTCCAGATTATTACACAGTTTGTAAGAGTGACAAATCAACACAGTAGAAGTGGTTGCAATGCTTACGTCAAAGGGAGTCTCTGCATTTATGCAAATGATGGGCAACCGAGGAGCCATATAGAGGATGAGGAGGGTCCTACTATTTGTTACCAGTAGGAAGCCACTACAAGACTTACCTACACATACAGAACATTGGCAGACAAGAGCTAGATAACTTAAAAGGAGCTAAATACACAGAAACTTTCTGAGAAGGAGAGTGCTATGGTTTGAATGTAACCCTGAGGATCTGTTTTGGCTCCTTGGTCCTTATGGCGATGCTATTGAAGCGGCGGGATCTTTGAGAGGTAGACCCTGGTGAAAACCAGTTGGGCCATGAGAACATTTAGTAGGGGTTAATATGGGTCTTGTGGGACTTGGTTAGTTATTACTGAATGAGTCATTATAAAAGAGCGATCTTGGCCTCTGAACTCCTGGGTAGTCCTGTCTGGTCAATCACCTCTCCCATTCAGGCATGCACTCATCATGACGCCTTTCACTGTATTTGTGTTTGGAAAGAGCCAGAAGCCTCTCACTAGAGTGAAACACATGCTGACATTTTGTTCTCGAATCTCCAGAACTGTTATCTAAATCAGCCTATTTCTTTATGATTTATCTAGCTTTTGGATTAATTCATGGAGCCATGAAGAAGACATTTTGAGAAGATGCTTGAGGAAATAACTTGTATTTTCCATCTTCTCATAGCCCCACTTCTTGCCAAATGACACAGAATGCCGAGATGCTCAGAATCAGAGGTGAGGCCTGTGGAACAAACCAAGTGATGAACGGACGCTTGAAAGAAATCCCACACTAGCTCAGGAATGAGAAATAGATATTTATTTAGGGGTAAACTCACAAATCAGAATCCTCTGCTTGACTGGTTGAATCCCACAATCCAAATGAGGAGTCGGCGGAAGGGAGGAAGGAAAAAAGGGACGGTCACAGGTTCTGCATCTGTGTATACAGTATAAGAGGCCACACCCCAGTAGGCGGGCAATCACAAGCTACAGGTCTTCCTACAACAAAGGTCTGGTGCGTGGGGCTGAAGAGGAAAGGTGAGCACGAATCTGAAAGCTCACAGAACAATACGCTAAGCACCCTGGAGCTTATTAAACAAACTGAGAGTGGGTATATATAAGTAATTTGCTAAAGTCCCCCTTCCTTCACTTACCCTCTACTCTGACACTGGACATGGATCCCCCTGTTATTTTGGAAAGCCCATCTCTGTGTACTGTGCACTGTTCACCTGTAGGTCTAGAAGAACGTCCAGCTTCTTGAAAGGTGGAGTGTCATCTTCTTGCCAAGTATGTCGTCATTCGTGGGCTCTGCCCAAGGACTGACACATGACTCTTGTCCAGTCCTTTCCTCACGGACATCTCTGTCTCCATTTGTTTCTGTTCTTTACTCATAAAAGATTTCCCAGACTCCCTCAGTCTGAGCCAGAGCTGGTGGCACTAGTTGACCAGGAAGTTCTTTTGGGTCAGCAGGACTCCTTAACCCTGGAAAAAGTTGAACTGCTAAATGAGTTTTAGCTGCTTGGATAAACAACAAAATCTCCCTTGATACTAGATGGGTAGACTCCAAACACACAAGTGGATGCTTAGAATCATTTAATTGCCAACTCCACACACTGTAGAGTGACTAGGAAGAAGTCTCAATGAGGGATTGTCTAGATAAAATTGATTTGTCGGCACATCTGTGAAGGATTGTCTTGATTAACGTGGGAAGATCCAGCCCACTTTGGGTGGTACTATTCCCTAGGTTTTGGTCCTGGGCAATAAAAGGGTGAAGAAGGTGAGCTAAGCACTAGATACATTTATTTCGCTCTGCCTTTGACTGCACCTGATGTGAGTAGTTGTTTCAAGATGCCACCGCCTTGACTTCACTGCCATGACGGCCTGTAACCTGGAGTGGTGAGCTAAAACTAGCCCTTAGTTGCTTAGGTCATTTTATCACATCAATGGGAAACAGAATTAGGACAATTCCTCTGCTCTGAAAGTGTTCCCGGAGTATCAGCACTGTCCTAGCATCACGGGAGGTCTGATAGCAGAAATGGCTGTTGAGTGACTAAAGGATGGGTAGTGTATATAGTGTGGATCCACTGAACAAAAGGACAACTCACACCTTGGACAGTATTAAGTGAGCAAACACGAGATTTAATCACACCTCTCAGAATGGTGCGCAATGTAGAAGTAATGAATTACTTCATTGTGTGTATTATTTTCAGAGCCTGGTGACAGAAAAGGAAACAGCAACTATGGATAAAGTAAAATTAGTGCAATTTCTACTAAGACTGGCCTCTTTATCACAAGGCTCCCAGTCCCTGTTCTCTGTCTACTTCCAGTCTGAGCTCAGTCCCTCCAGAGGGGGACATATGAATCATCTCCTTCACAGAGATCTGTAATCTAGTCCTGCTGCCTTGAGTCTGTGACACGTGGCTCAACAATGGGCCCTGTGAGCACCCTAAGTGCAGCTAACATTCCACTGGCAATGAGTCTAGAAATGCTGGAGGCAGATGTAACAGGCCTTAGCAATTAACTGGGGGCAATGCCTGCCTGACTCCTACTCTCTATTTCCTACCTATTCTGAGTTTTAACTTCTACTTCCAGTCATACAATGTTTGTATACAGAAGCAACTACTTGTTTTGTAGATACTGCATTTCATAGTCATGCTCATCACACTGATTAGTGTAGGTACCCAGGTTTCTTCCCCTTTTGTTCGTGGTGATTTGCAGGGACGTTTTACTTCTGGCTCCCTGGCTTTTCTGCTCTTGCACCGGCCTGAGGGTTTAGCTTAGAAAGAACTTGGCCCTCTTTTGTTATGGTAATTCCACCTGTAAACAAGGTTCCAGCCGCGGGCCTCAGGCGCCTGTCACTGCAGCTGCTTCTGGCCTTGGGTGCAGGGCACCTGTCTTACTCTTCCACTGCTCCTGATGGGAGGGGGCTTTGCTCTTTTGCCCCTAGCCCCCTAGTATATATACCCGACTTGAGTTTAATAAAGTGGCCATTTACTCTTTGGTGAATGAGCAAGGTCTCTTTGTGTCTGTGTGTTTCAACCCTTAGGATATTCATCCATTCTCGTGGGCTTGGTTCGCAAAAGCGCGCGCCTGTTCCGAGGTCTGGGTATTCACAGAAAAGTGCAGGCAACAGATTAGTTCTAGTAGCTTCTCTATAGACTGCTTGGGATCTCCTATGTAGACAGTCAAATCACCTAAAATCAGAACAACTTTATTCCTCTTTTCTTCTTTAGATGTCTTTAGTTTTATTTTCTTGCATTATTCAGCAGTCCAGTACAATGTTGTATAGAACAGGCAAGATCAGACATTCTTGTCTTATTTGGGGAACAAAAAAAAAACCCATTTAGTCTTGATCATTATGTATAATGTAAACAAATGATCTGTTTGTTAGACTTCGTTTTTGCAAAACCTTTACCAGTGAGGACATTAATTTAATTCCTACTTTTCTGAGGGACTTTATAATGAGTGGTGGCTGAATTTATGATTGGATTCTTAAGTCCATTCCATAGTGACTGATATGGAAGAATGTTTGAATATTGACCTAGGTCTACTTAAAATCAAAATGCCCTCCCCTCTAAGAGTAGAAGCAACCATAACTTACAACCACAAGCTTGTTCTGTTGTTTTGTGTTTAATGATCACGAAAAGTGACATAATGTATAGGAAGCACTCACTACAGCTCCTGACCTATGGCCAGCCTTAAGAAATGTATTGCTAGTTCTTGCAAGTGTCCCACCTTCCACCTCCCACACTGGATCTTGTCACCTATAATAGAGTCTGTTGTGGAGCTCTGGGGGCACAAAGAACTCAGCAACAGCCTACTGGCTCTTAAGAGGTTCTCTGAGGCTCCCTGCTATGCTGCTCTGTTCCTCAGGCTTGGCCTCTGGCACAGCAAGGCTACTCTCAAATTCCCTGGGCCATCTCCATCTCTGTATGCATTTTGCAAGGACAGGCAGTCCTCACAGGCTAGGCTACTTGCCCCATCACCCATCTCATACAGTACCTACTGATTCCCCATGTAAAATCAGGATGCTTTCAGTTGTGAATAATAGAAAAGCTAAAAACATGACAGTTCCTCAGCTAACAGAAATTGACTTGTTCCAGAGTTGTCAGGTGCAACGATGTCACCAAGAATCACGTTCTCCATATTTTCTCTTCAACAGTCCTCTCTGTGGGTCTGGCAACCTAAACCGGTTTGAGTCCTTACAGATACTAAATGGCAGCTGAATATCTCCACATTCAGTGGCAGAAGTCTTTCTCCCAAAGAGTCAAGGAGAGGGCCTCCTTTCAGACTATCTGTGACAACTTGTTCCCTAGCAGCTCTCTCTGACCACTATCTATTGCAATGCAGATGGTATTTGCAAGCTGGATTAGCCCTGGGTTCTTAGACTCAAAACTGGAAAGAACAGAGTTTAACATGACTATAAATAAGGTCTATTTCAAAGCTGGAGAGATGGCTCAGCAGTTAAGAGCACTTGCTGCTTTTGTGGAGGACCAGAGCTCAGTTTCCATCACCTGTCTTGGG